>NC_136511.1:360000-450000 GCF_053919585.1 Euprymna scolopes
TTTATTATTAAAGTGTTTTATTAAAATAGGCACACATTTCAAACAAATAAAATACCTTTATTATTAAAGTATTTTATTAAAAAAGGTATGCATTTCAAACAAATTAATAAACTACCTTTATTATTAACGTATTTTATTAAAAAGGGCACGCATTTCATGCAAATTAATAAAATACCTTTATTATTAAATATTTTATTAAAAAGGGCACGCATTTCATGCAAATTAATAAAATACCTTTATTATTAAATATTTTATTAAAAAAGGTACGCATTTCAAACAAATTAATAAAATACCTTTATTATTAAAGTTTTTTATTAAAAAAAGGTACGCATTTCAAACAAATTAATAAAATACCTTTATTATTAAAGTTTTTTTATTAAAAAAAGGTATGCATTTCAAACAAATTAATAAAATACCTTTATTATTAAATATTTTATTAAAAAGGGTACGCATTTCATGCAAATTAATAAAATACCTTTATTATTAAATATTTTTTTAAAAAAGGTACGCATTTCAAACATATTAATTATATACCTTTATTATTAAGGTATTTTATTAATAAAAGTACGCCTTAAAAACCACAATAACATAAAACTAAAACTTTTCATCCTTTCAAACCATAATTTTCTCTGCTAGACGATTTTTATCAAGAAATGTACGATTTGGATTTACTTGCATGCGGATAAACATTTATATCGTTGGATTTTTTCGATAACGGCTTTGATTAAATGTTTTCAATCAATTTCCCAACAAACTCTACTGTGTGGATATTATTTTATGGTCTAATTCCACCGTCATATATATTTTTTTTATTCAATTTTCACCCCAAACAAGGCACAGTGCCACTTTGAAGCAGGGGGCTACTATTAGGGAATTAATTAGCGGGGTCATTATGAAGGGAGAAGAGTAGAAAGATGTTTGTTAATATTACACTTGAACTTCTGCATATCATTGCAGTTGGGAAAGCAGAATCCCGGAAGGGAGTTCCAAAGACCCGCAGTTCTGGGGAAGAAACTATTGGAGTAAAAGGCTTTCTTGCACCTAGGGATCTCCACTGTAAAGGGATGAGACTTAGTAGCTTGTCGGGTTTGTCGGGGGTAGTTACGTCGGGGAGGTACAAGTGTTTGCAGTTCGTCAGAGCATTCACCATTAAAGTATTTGTAGAACAGGCAGAGGGATGCAAGCCTAGATGACAGTTCAGGACCTATCAGGTTGGCGACTCTTTTTTGAACCCTGTCCAGGAGCGAGAGACAAGCAGCAGATGCACCAGCCCAGATGTGACAACAGTACTCCATACATGGGCGAATGGTTGCCTTATAGAGGTATAGGATACTGGCAGGCGTAAGTAGTTTTCTAGCACGGTAGAGGGAGCCAACCTTCCTTGCAGCAGCCTTGACAATGCTCTCAATGTATCTATTCCAGTTCATATTCCCTGTAAACGTTAGGCCGAGGAGTTTAAAAGAAGTACTTTCAGGCGATTTGTTCTTGGCCATTGCTATTGGTGGTAGAGAAGGTTTCTTGTAGTTATTGAAGGAAACAAGCTTAGTCTTGGGCCTCAAACTGATTATCATTTTTTGCTCTATATATATTTATATTTTTGATATATAATTTCTCTTTTCAGGTTTGCAATTTCAAACGATGTGCTTACCAGTAAAATTATAGCCGGTCTATATAAAAAGAAAACAAAAAAAAACTAGACAACCCGTGACCTGTCGAGTAGTATATGTTATAGCTAGCTATGAAATAGTGAGTAAATGCGCAAAAATTTGAATGTACGCGTGCAAAAAAAAAAAAAAACAAATATAGCAACCAGTGAAAACAATACGGAATATATTGGATAATAATGTTCTGATCATCATTGCTCTAAGATTAAATGAAAAATCCTTTATATGAGAAGGGTGTAATCCGTTGAAAATAATTGGGGGTGAAAAAACGAAAAGAAAAGAAAAATACAAGGAGGGAATGTGCAGTTACAGGTCCACCATAGTTTTTTTTGTGTGTTAACAGCCATAAAAATATCAGGAAATAATAATTAACTGATTAAGTAATATTTAACAGTGAAATCTTTCAAAAGAACAATAAATAAAATGAAACGTCCCCCACACGTTTTGAAATGTTTCTACGTTTTAAAAAAAATGTTTGGAACTTATGACTCCCTAACCCTAAACCTATTCTTTCTTTCTGCCCACACTCCCGTCACCAAACTTTAAAAAAATGCTAACGATTACATGTCTTGCTACAGCGCCAAGAATGGGGGTTCACTTTACGTTAAATTTATATAGCAAAATGATCCCTACGCTAAAATGTAAAATTTTAATTATTTTAAAAATTTACTTCTTTACTTCTATATTACCTTTATTGGTCGTTAAAACGTCTTAGCCAAAAAAAAAAAAAAAATTAAAAAAAAAATTAATAAAAAAAATAAACAAAAATAAACAAAAGCAAAAACAAAACAAACAAAAAATAGATTTTGATTTCTTTTTTCTATCCTGAATTAGATCGAAAAAAATATTTTTTTAAATATGTAAATTGATCAAGTAGTTTTTTTTTTTACATTAGAAAAACATATTTGCTTTTTTTGTTGGTAAACAATTCCAACTCGCAATGAAAAATAAATATAATCATAAATAAATAATTTTGGACAAGAAAAGCGTAATAAAAAAAAAGATCTAGTTTAATCGCATACAAATTGGGTTAAAAATATTTATAAAAAATATGTAGATACACCTGAAAAATCAGCACTCCTTTACAATTTTTCCTTTTTGTCTTTCTTCAACTATTTCTACATATAATTGGACAAATTATAAAAAAAAATTGAAAAAAAATCAATATTTTAAGATGAAGGGGGTTCAATTTCACTTACAACGTTCTAGTAAATCGATCCCCAATTTTTAGAATCGATTTACACACCCGATTTGACGTTGGCTTCGTCAGCTCCCCCCTCCCATTATATTACTTTGATTTCTTTTTTATGCAACTTTTTATTTTGAGAAAGGTTCGATCTGCCCCCCCCCAGTCATTATTTTTTATTTATTTATTTACGACCTTTTAAAAGGTGTTTTTGCATTTAACGACTCGCACTATTTTTTAAATAGTATTTTCAAGTTAAATTCAAGTTTTACGATATCTTTATATCAGTAAATTGTAAGGTGAAAGTACAGAATGGTTACAAAACACGATCCCTCTCCATGTTAAATAATAGGTTTCTAAATAATAACGTTATTATTTCAGCGCAGGTCGTTAAATGTAAAATTGCTTCCCTTATCGTTATTTGTGGTTAATTAATAAATCTCACCAATATCGTATGTATGTATAAAGTGTCTGCGCGAAACCGGAGATCCTAAACCGGACTCTTAAACAGGAACCGGAGAAGAAATATGTTTTAATCACGCACAAATATATATTGAGCAAATAGAATATTTTTTAAATCTCGTAAATTGATCATTTTTTTAAAAAATTATTCCTTTTAAACAATTGTCTTATCGTTATTTGTTGTTAACTAATAAATTGCCAGGGCCGCTGTGAAGAAGGCAGGCTCTCTCTACCGTGCTAGAAAACTACTAACACCCGAAAGTATCCTGTACCTATATAAGGCCACCATTCGCCCATGTATGGAGTATTGCTGTCATATTTGGGCTGGTGCATCTGCTACTAGTTTCTCGTTCCTAGACAAGGTTCAAAAGAGAGTCGCCAACCTGATAGGCCAGGAACTGGCGTCTAAGATTTAGCCTCTGTCCCATCGACGAAATGTTGCATCCCTCTGCCTGTTCTAAAAGTATTTTAATGGGGAATGCGCCGACGAACTGCAAGCACTTGTACCCCCACGACGTAAATACCCTCGACAAACCCGACAGGCAGCTAAATCCCACTCCCACATAGTAGAGATCCCTAGATGTAAAAGATCTTTCTACTCCAGTAGTTTCTTCCCCAGAACCGCTAGACTTTGGAATTCTATTCCAGGTCCCTGCTTCCCCAACTGTACTGACGTGCAGAAGTTCAAGTGCAACATGAACCGACATCTTGCTGCCCAAATACCTACATAGTACCCCAATAGTTGTTACCCCCGATAGTGGCAATGTGTCTTGTTTGGGGTGAAAATGTGTCTTGTTTGGGGTGAAAATGTAATAAAATAAATAAATAAATAAATAAATCTCGCCTATATCGTCTGTATGTATTAAGTGTTTGTGCAAAACCGGAGATTCGACACCGGACTCTTAAATCGGAAAGACGATTTAAACATTAAAGCCAGCAAGAAAGACGGTTTGAGTTTTATAATTATATAGATGCTTTTACTAACTGTGTTTCTCTAAGGAGAAGAACCATGATATGAAACTCCATGAAATAAGGAAATTATTATCTTAATTTTGTATCCATGGTTCGAAAACTGAATATCATAAATTGTAAATTGCAAAATTCACTTTCTTTTCGTGGAGTCAGAGAGAGAGAGAGAGAGAGAGAGAGAGAGAGAGAGAGAGAGAGAGAGAGAGAGAGAGAGAGAGAGAGAGTAAAAAAGAACGGTATCGAGAGAGAGAGAGAGAGCGAGAGTAAAAAAGAACGGTATCGAGAGAGAGAGAGAGAGAGTAAAAAAGAACGGTATCGAGAGAGAGAGAGAGAGAGAGAGAGAGAGAGAGAGAGAGAGAGAGAGAGAGAGAGAGAGAGAGAGAGAGAGAGAGAGAGAGAGAGGGTGCCGGTTTTGTCCAGGCGTAAATTACACTTAAATATGATATTTCCATTTGTCCAGATTTCGTATTATTACAGAATCGTGATTTTAAAAGTAAAACAAAAACTGCAGCATACAGAGCTGGTGACGTTACCACGGTACTAACATGACACACATATGAACAGATTAAAAATTAAGAATAAACTACAATGTACAAAATGTATAACGATTAAAAAAAAAAATGAACAATTTTTGACTTCTTCAAAAACTATTTTAACCGGCGAAAGACCCATAAAAGAACAGTCCGTAAAAATCCAATCATTTGACGCCCCTAGCGCCGTTCTGCAACTTATAATTTCGGAGGAGATAAAGTTTGATAATATGGAGACAAACAGATAGACATATAGTTTGATATATATATATATATATATATATATATATATATATATATATATATATATGTGTGTGTGTGTGTATACACATATTTGTGTGTACACACACACACACACACACACACACATATATATATATATATATTATGGCTTCCTTCAGTCTTGACAGACTAAGGATACACATTGTAAGGGAGATTGTGCATGAAATTTTTGTGGCAACAGTAGCGCAATCTCCAACCACACTTCTCCTGAGTCGACATTGGTGAATACCAGTGGTAAGTGGAGGTTCAGGACGACTGGAAACAATGTCGAGATAAGCGGAAAGCGCCTAGAATTCCCAAATGGTTCACCGTTGCTCAATTTCGTTTATCTTACGAGAACCGGTGTGTCAACGTGGTTATGCCGTACAATATATATATATATATATATATATATATATATATATATATATATATATATATATATATATATATATACATATATATATATATATATATATATATATATATATATATATTGTACGTATTATTACAGAATCGTGATTTTAAAAGTAAAACAAAAACTGCAGCATACATATATATTGTATATATATATATATATATATATATATATATATATATATATATATATATATATATATATATATATATATATATATATATTGTACGGCATAACCACGTTGACACACCGGTTCTCGTAAGATAAACGAAATTGAGCAACGGTGAACCATTTGGGAATTCTAGGCGCTTTCCGCTTATCTCGACATTGTTTCCAGTCGTCCTGAACCTCCACTTACCACTGGTATTCACCAATGTCGACTCAGGAGAAGTGTGGTTGGAGATTGCGCAACTGTTGCCACAAAAATTTCATGCACAGTCTCCCTTACAATGTGTATCCTTAGTCTATCATATATATATATATATATATATATATATATATATATATATATATATATATATATATATATATATATATATATATATATATATGCACGTTTCATTAAATAGCACAGACAACTCTGCTTATTTTTCTTGTAATCCTCCTTTTCTATTTGTCAGACCATTTTCCAAACGTTTTTTTTTTCGAGTGAAAAAATTTTTTTTCCCGTAATCGCGAACGTTTTCGACCTCCATTGGTCGTCCTCAGGCGAGTATTAAAGTTAGAGACATATTAATAAAAAAGACGGCGATTTTTACTGTCTCATATTGCGAGGTGCGCCTCCCAATCTTTGAGGCATTGTTAATCCACATTAATAAACCAACGATTAACCAGGCTCAAAATGAAACGGAGGGCACGCTCAAGTGCTTTTGAGTATTTTAGTGATTTTAAGCGATTTTAATCATCTTTTTATCGTCTTTTAATCGTCTTTTCATTTCATCTCGCTATTTTGATTTTTCAATGTCATTTTTTATTTTTTACTACTCGCCTGAGGATGGCCAATGGAGGTCGAAAACGTTCGCGATTATGGGAAATTTCTTTTTTCACTTGAAAAAAAAAAAAAAAACGTTCGGAAAATGGCCCGACATAGAGAAAAAGAGGATTACAAGAAAAATAAGCAAGAGTTGTCTGTGCTATTTAATGAACCGTACATAAAAGAAAAAAATGCTGCCGTAATATACTAATATATATATATATATATATATATATATATATATATATATGATTATGATTAGTTTTTTTAGAAAAAGAATTCCAGCAGAGTGCTCAATTAAAAGGAAAATCCAAATTTTAAGAGCGTATTTATATTTTGTGTACAGAAAGTTGTTAGTTGAGACAGATCATTGGTACCGTCGGTTTCAATCCCGATAATAAGGCCCGTTTAAGGTATCCTTTTCAAGCTCTCTTCAGCCAATATTCGTCTCTATATTCGTCTCGTATATATATATGTGTGTGTATGCACACATACACATTATTTCTACAGGCTGCTCTCTCTTTATCCCTACCCGTTTTCTCTCTGTCTTCATCTCCATTCTTTCTTATCTTTTGTCTCTCTTTCCCGTTAATCCCGAAACGTGGCCCGCATTCTGTTAATAACTCAGATTCGAATGCTATACATCACAGTTTATTTACAGTCAAACGAATATAAACGATTTCAAGTTTTCCAGAGTATCTACTTAATATCATTGCGATATCAATTGATGCACGTTTGTTGGTATTTTAGGCACGTATTTCAACGAAAAAGAGACGACGCTTAAAAAACGTCTGACTTTTTTTCTTGTAAATTATGACTCTATAACTTATACAAGCTTTAAGAAACTTATATACCCAACTTATTTAAGACAAAAAAATAGAACGTCACAATAAATTTAATTCTCTAGTGAGCTATTCGCAAGCAATATATCATAATTATTGTATATATATATATATATATCTATATATATATATATATATATATATATATATAAAAGTGAACGTGTCTGTGTGTGTGTATCTGTGTATCATGTGTCTGTGTGTGTGTGTGTACATTTCCTTATGCAATAACTCTGTCAATTTTTAGTCTACAGACTCGAAATTTGACGTACAGGGTACTGAGAGTTGGGGAGATCGATGTGATCGGGTTTTAGCCAGAAATTTGGCGATTAATGGGTCAAAGTTCAATGATTTGACCTTTGAGAACTCTACCAAACTCCTCCGACAATTTTGGGTCTGCGCACTTGAAATTTTAGATATAGGTTCCTTGGACATGGATCTAACTTAATAACTTGATTTTACCCCAAAACAATAAATTTTAAGGGGTCATAATAGAGTCTAAGTTTAAAAAAAATTGACCTCTGCGGTCTCTTTCAAATTACTCAGACAATTTCTGGCCTAAATATTTGAAATTTTTCATAAAGGGTATTCAGAGATAGGGCAAGCTTTTTCATCAGTTTGGGTCGAAAATTTTTGGTTACCAATATATAAATGTATGTATGTATGTATGTATGTCTGTTTGCATATCTGCCTTAAACTTTCAATAAAGGCGACGGATTTTACCAAGGTCAGTATCGTTTTAAAGTTCCACCTGTCATACGACAAATATCGAAAAATTGGCTAAAAACATTAATATCTTCCTCTTCAACTAGACACTTTTCTACAGTGGGGTCACTTTTTTCGCGGATATTTTTGAAAGTTATCCTCTCCTTTAGATTGTCTAGCCTTAATTAAAAAAAAAATGTCGATCCGGTTTGGCCCCGTTCTTTTCCTCCTTTGCGGTACGGGTTCCAGCCTGCCTCCATACTACCACATTATTTTTTTTTTGCTTAACATAGACATCCAAACATCCGAGCAACGCCGGGCTTAAATGCTAGTATATATATATATATATATATATATATATATATATATATATATATATATATATATATATATATATAAAGTGAACGTGTCTATGTGTCTGTGTACATTTCCCTACGCAATAACTATGCCAATTTTTAGTCTACAGACTCGAAATTTGATATACAGGGTACTAAGATTTGGAAAAATCTACGTGCTCGGTTTTCGGCCAGAAATTTTGCTGTTAAGTGGTCAAAGTTCAACGATTTGGCCTTTGAGAACTCTACCAAACTCCTCCAACAATTTTGGGTCTACACACTCGAAATTTTAGATATAAGTCCGTTGGACATGGATCTAACTTAATAACTTTATTTGAGCCCAAAACATTAAATGTTAAGGGGTCATAATTGGGGTCAAAGTTAAAAAAAATTAACCCTCTTTTTGTTTTTGCTCAGCATACACCTCTAAACACCCGGGCAATGAGGGGCTGAAATACTAGTCCATATATCTCCAAAAGTGAACGTGTCTGTGTGTCTACGTGTCTGTCTGTCTGTGTACATTTTCCTACGCAAAAACTCTGTCAATATTTAGTCTACAGACTCGAAATTAGATATACAGGATACTGAGACTTGGGGAAATCGATGTGATCGGTTTTCGGCCAGAATTTTGGCTGTTAAGGGGTCAATGTTTAACGATTTGACCTTTGAGAACTCTACAAAATTTCTCCGCCAATTTCGGGTCTAAACACTTGACATTTTAGATATAGGTTCCTCGGACATGGATCTAACTTAATAACTTTATTTGAGCCCCAAATAATAAATTTTAACGAGTCAGAATAGGTATCAAATTAATTTTTTTTGTTTGCTCAGCATACACCTCCAAACACCCGGGCAATGCCGGGCACCCATGCTAGTATATATATAAGTGAAAATGTGTGTATGTGTGTGTGTGTGTGTGTGTACATTTCCCTACACAATAACTCTGTCAATTTTAAGTCTATAGATTCGAAATTTGAAATGCAGTGTATGGAGATTTGGGAAAATCTTTGTAATCGGTGTTTGGCCAGAAATTTGGTTGTTAAGAGGTCAAAGTTCAACGATTTGACTTTTAAGAACTCTATCTATCCTCCGACAATTTTGGGTCTAAACACTTGAAATTTTAGATATAGGGTTATTGGACATGGATCTAACTTACTAACTTGATTTGAGCCACAAACAATAAAGGTTAAGGGGTCATAATAGGGGTCAAAGTTTTTAAAAATTTGACCGCTTCGGTCTCTACCAAATTACTCAGCCAATTTCTGGTCTAAACATATACAATTTTAAAGTTTACATAAAGGGTATTCAGAGATAGGACAAGCTTTTAAATAGGTTCGGGTCAAAAATTTGAGTTACCAATATATAAATGTATGTATGTATGTATGTATGTTTCATGTCTGCCTAAAACTTTCGACAAAGGCGACGGATTTTTATGAGATCAATATCGTTTTCAAGTTCGATCTTTCAGACGACAAATATCGAAAAATTGGCTAAAAACATTAATATCTTCACCTTCAACTGGGCACTTTTCTAAAAGGTGGGGCCGCCTTTTGCGCAGATATTTTCGAAAGTCATCCTCCTCTTTCGATTGTCTAGCCTTAATTAAAACCTACGGCACTTCCGGTTTAAGGGTAGTCGTAACAGCAACAACGTCAAGTTTTTTCCTCCCGCTCTTTTCCTTCTTCGCGGTACGGGTTCGAGCCTGCCTTCCTACTACCACTTATTTTTTGTTTTTTCTCAACATACACCTCCATACATAGGGGCAACGCCGGGTTGAAATGCTAGTCTGTCTGTATCCCTGTCTGTCTTTCTGTCTGTGTACATTTCCCTACACAATAACTCTGTCAATTTTAAGTCTAGAGACTCGAAATTTGATATAGAGTGTAGTGAGATTTGGGAAATCTTTGTAATCAGTTTTCGGCCAGAAATTTGGCTGTTAAGTGGTCAAAGTTCAACGATTTGACCTTTGAGAACTCTACCGACATACACCTCCAAACACTCGGGCAACGCCGGGCACTCATGCTAGTGTATATATATATATATATATATATATATATATATATATATATATATATATATATATATATATATATATATATAAGGAATGAAAAAATACCAGCGGTGGTTGACGTTATGTTTTGAGAAAAATAGAAAAACCGAATGAAATTATTAAAAAATCAACGTTTCGTCCTTATTCAGAGGACATCTTCAGGATAATTGAAATAAAAATGTAAGAAAAGAAAAAGTCATAGATCGTACGAAAAGGAGAACAGTTTTTGAATCCTACCCATGTCGGGAAGGACAAACATGTGTGCGTATGGGAAGGTTGGGTTGTTCGATGTCTATATATACACTTTTAAAAATGCGTTAAAATAAATATGTACATTTTTTTTTCTTCTGTAAACTTATTCATTTTGTTGAAATATTTAAGGAAAAACGGTTAGCCAGGATCTGTTTTGATATTTTGTTCTTTGATTATTATTTTCCCTATGCTAGGGGTTAAATGGTAGAAGCCTTTTCTTTGCGTAATAGTATTAGTATTCAATATTAGTGCTGATTCTAAAAGTCTTCTTTTAGCTCTATCTATCACGTATTTAATATTTGATATATATATATATATAACTAGACGCCTGGTCTACTACACGCTTAAACATGATATTTAATTTCTGCAGATTGGTTATGTATTATTATAGAATCAATCCTCTATTTAATATTATATATTAGGAATAATTTGAAAAAAAAAGATAAATAAGTAACCAAAATAAATAATAATAATAATGTAGTTCATCAAATTCCGTCTGTGTTTGTTTACAATATCACGTCAGCTGATATTTGGACTTGACGCTGAATGCCCTAAAAGCTCATTTCTGATTAATGTTTAGTTCTAAAATATACGACAAAGAAATAATTTGCGGCGATTTAAAATGTTATATACTCTTGTATCGTAAATTAAAGTAATTAAAAGAAACAAAAATGGTGAGATGTACCAGGACTTCAACACGGGCTCATTTTATCTGTAGTCGAATGCTCTGCCACTGAGCTATGTTTCTAGATGTCAACAAATCAGTTGTTTCTAAGAAGAATTTTTTTTATTGAAATGTTATCATCTCCCTTGCCGGTGTAATCTAAAATATTTCCCTGTAAAAATTCTGGATAAAAAACAAAAAAAAAAAAACAAACAAAAAAACAAACTAAAACTCAAACTAAAACTAAAAGTCGCAGAGCGATGCTAGGGGACTCAAATAATTGAATCTTTTACGGACTGTTATTTTATTGGTCTTTAGCTCGTTGTAGTCTTTAAGGGGACAAAAAGGGGTTTTGTAATTAACGTTTAGAATTACTAAAAACAAAATTTATAGATGAATAAATGACTAATCATAAGAAAATTAGGAAAATAAGAGAAGAACTAATTAACGTTTAAAATTACTAAAAACGAAATCAATAAATATATATAAAAAACTAATAATCAGGAAAACAGAAAAATATGGACGAAAAAATTAGCATTGGAAACTGATGACTATGCGCAATGCTATAAACCTAAAGGGTTGTACTGACCAAATCTATGTGAAAAGGAAAGACGCAAGAAGTGGGCTGGTTTGTATAGAAGACTGTATAAATGACACGAAATCAGAATTATAAATATGCATAACGCAAAACACTGAAAGCATAATTACCGAAGCAAGAGACACTGAAAAAAAAAAACAAAAACAAAAAAAAAGGAAAAAACAAATAATAAAACGAGAAAATAAAAATGAAACACCTACGACGACGACGACGATTCATGAGGATGATAAAACCACTTCAAAATGGTTACATCGAAATTAAAAAAAATTCATAAAAAAATAATCTGGAGAAAATCTAAAAAAATAATAGACGAAGAGATAAGTATTCAGCATTAATGTGGACGAAAATAAAAAAAAACAAATAAATAACTATATTTTAGAAAAAACTAAAAAAAACTACATTTCAGAAAAAAACAGAATAAACATCTATTAAATAACTATATTATTAGAAAATAATAGAATAAAAAAGTATTATATTTTAGAAAATAATAGAATAAATAAATAAGTATATTTTGGAAATTAATTAAATAAAATAAATTATATTACAGAAAATAATAAAATAAATAAAAAAAACATATTTTAGAAAATAATAGAATAAAGAACTCAGTATATTTGATAAAAAAAGAGAATAAAATAACTTTGTTTTAGAAACCAATAGAATAAATAAATAACTATATTTTAGAAATTAATTAAATAAAAATATTATATTACAGAAAATAATAGAATAAATAAATAACTATATTTTAGAAATTAATTAAATAAAAATATTATATTACAGAAAATAATAGAATAAATAAATAACTATATTTTAGAAATTAATTAAATAAAAATATTATATTACAGAAAATAATAGAATAAATAAATAACTATATTTTAGAAATTAATTAAATAATAAAATTTTATTTTACAGAAAATAATAGAATAAATAAATAACTATATTTTAGAAATTAATTAAATAATAAAATTTTATTTTACAGAAAATAATAGAATAAATAAATAACTATATTTTAGAAATTAATTAAATAATAAAATTTTATTTTACAGAAAATAATAGAATAAATAAATAACTATATTTTAGAAATTAATTAAATAATAAAATTTTATTTTACAGAAAATAATAGAATAAATAAATAACTATATTTTAGAAATTAATTAAATAAAAAATATTATATAACAGAAAATAATAGAATAAATAAATAAGTATATTTTAGAAATTAATAAAATAAAAAATATTATATTACAGAGCATAATAGAATAAATAAAAAACTATATTTTAGAAAAAAACAGAATGAAAAAATCAGTATATTTTGGAAAAAAAAGAGAAAAAACACTTTGTTTTAGAAAATAATGGAATAAATAATTATATTTTAGAAAATAATAGAATCAATTACTATATTTTAGAAAATAATAGAATAAAAACCTATATTTTAGAAAATAATAGCATCAAACAAAACTATATTTTAGTAAATAATGGAATAAATAAATCATTATACTTTAGAAAAAAATAGAAAAAGTATATTAAAGAAAAGAATATAATAAAAATTATTATATTTTAGAAAACATTACAATAAAAAAGAAGTATATCTTAGAAAATAATAGAATTATTTAATAACTATATTTAAGAAAATAATAGATTAAATATAAATTATATTTTAGAAAAAAATAGAATAAATACGTAATTATAGTAAGGAAAAATAGAATAAATAAATTACAATATTTTCGACAATATTAGAATAAATATATTATTATATTATAGAACTATATAGAGTAAATAAGTATATTTTAGTAAATAAGAGAATAAATAATTAATTATATTCAGAAAATAATAGAATATACAAACAACTATATTTTCGAAAATAATTATATTTTAGAAAAGAATAGAATAAATAAATAAAAGTATTTTAGAAAATAAAAGAATGAATAAATAATATTTTTTAGAAATTAATAGAACAAATAAATAATTGTATTTTAGAAAATAATATAATAAATAAATAAGTTTATTTTAGAAAATAATAAAATAAACACTAATTATATTTTAGAAAATAACAGAATAAATTAATAATTATATTTTCGAAAATAATAGAATAAATAAAGAAGGATATTTAGGACAATAACAAAATAAATGAATAATTATATATTCGAAAATAATAGAAAAAATAAATAATTATATATATAAAAATAATAGAATAAATAATTATGTATTCGAAGTTTATGTTTATGTATTGGAGTTTACATTCGTAATAGCCTTCCCTTGACTAGAGAAACAAACCTAGAAACAGATGATCAAGCCTTTATGTGCTTTAGACTAAACGTGCAACACAGTATTAGCTACTATTATTTTCTCTACCGCTCTCCCTCGACTCAGGACTGCTCCATAATAAACAAAGTATCTGACAGCATAGACACGGCACTGTCCCTTGACACTAGTGCACAAATACATGTGTTTGGTGACTTTAATGTCCACCACAAAAACTGGCTTGGATTCTCTACTCACACAGATGCAGCGGGCAGCACAACCCATAGCTTCGCTATATCTCACTCCCTATCACAAATTGTTACGTTTCCAACCCGTTTCCCTGACCAGGAAGAACAACACGCATCACTTCTAGATCTGTTTTTGACCACAGTTCCCGATGACTGCATAGCGAAGGCCCACAGCCCACTCGGGAACGCTGATCATGCAGTGATAATGGCTGAAATCGCCCTAAACTCTAGTCCCAAAACTGAAGAGCCAGTGCTCAAAACAACGAGATATTATAATAAGGCTGACTGGGAAGCCATCAGGGAACTAATTAGAGATGCTCCATGGAAAAATATTTTCTCTCTCCCTGCTGAACAGTGTGCAACCGAGACCACTGACTGGTTCAAAACTGCAATCGAAGCGCATGTTCCCATGCGGAAATTTTATAGTAAGCCCCACTCTCCCCAATGGTTTACGTCGACTTGTGCAACTGCCATTACTCAAAAGCAGCATGCATACCGTAGGTTTAACCGACATAAGTCCAGTTCAAACAGACTGAAGTATATAGAAGCTAGAAATAACGTTAAGAAAGAAATAGCGACAGCTAAGAGAGAATTTACGGAAACCACTAAAAAGCGCATCGAAGCACAAAAACTAGGAACTCGAGACTTCTGGAAAATCTACAACAGTGTAGTAAATAATGGGCAATCAACAATTCCCCCACTAACCAACAATCACGAGGTTGTCTCCTCAGCAACCGACAAGGCTAACATGCTTGCCAGTCGGTTTGCCTCAAACTCCACACTGGACCCTTCCAACCACCCCCTACCTGACTTTCCTATGCGGACAGACGCCACACTAGACGATCTGAAAACCACCCCTGCTCAGGTGCATGCTATCATAAAAAACCTTGACACCTCAAAAGCATGTGGATCCGATCTTATCCCAGCTGTGCTATTAAAAAAGTGCTCAGCCGAAGTAGCTCCAGTTCTCTCCAAACTCTACAACAAATGTCTTAATGAAGCTTGCTTTCCGGGCTGTTGGAAAACTGCTTCTGTTGTACCAGTATTCAAGAATTCTGGCGAAAGGACAGACCCATCAAATTATCGCCCCATTAGCCTCCTCCCACTTTTTGCCAAAATATTTGAGACCATAATTAACCATGCTCTAGTCCATCATCTTACAGATGCTAAACTACTGACTGACAAACAATATGGATTTAGACAAGCCCGTTCCACAGCAGACATCCTCACCGTGATCTCTGAACGTATATACCAATCACTGGACAAAGCGGGGGAAGGCAGAGCGGTAGCTCTAGATATATCTAAGGCTTTTGACAGGGTATGGCATGAGGGTCTCCTCAGGAAGATTAGATCTTACGGTATCACTGGTAGAATACTTAACATAATTAAATCCTTCTTAGATAAGAGAAAAATCCAGGTAGTCCTCGACGGTCGCACATCTAAACAATATGATATAAATGCGGGAGTGCCCCAGGGTTCTATCCTTGGACCTCTATTGTTCCTGATATTCATAAATGACCTCCCCGACAACATTGCCTCTGAGATGGGTATATATGCTGATGACACTACACTCTATGGCAGACACGACGGGAAGACGAATGAACACATTTCTAAAGAAATGGCAGAAACACTAGAGGAAGACCTCCAATCTGTAGTGGAATGGGGACAAAAGTGGTTGGTCGCGTTCAATGCTGCCAAGACTAAACTAGTTTCATTCAATAATTACAAGAAACCCTCTCTACCACCAATAGCAATGGCCAACGACTCTTTATCTGAGAGTCCATCTTTCAAACTCCTTGGCCTAACGTTCACAGGAAACATGAGTTGGAACAATTACATTGAAGGCATTGCCAGGGCCGCTGCAAGAAAGGTAGGCTCTCTCTACCGTGCTAGAAAACTACTAACACCCGAAAGTATCTTGTACCTCTATAAGGCCACCATTCGCCCATGTATGGAGTATTGCTGCCACATCTGGGCTGGTGCATCTGCTACTAGTCTCTCGCTCCTTGACAAGGTTCAAAAGAGAGTCGCAAATCTGATAGGCCCTGAACTGGCATCTAAGCTTCAGCCTCTGTCCCATCGACGAAATGTTGCATCCCTCTGCCTGTTCTACAAGTATTTTAGTGGTGAATGCTCTGATGAACTGCAATCACTTGTGCCCCCACGACGCGAGCACCCTCGACAAACCCGACAGGCTACTAGATCCCACCCCCACACTGTAGAGGTCCCTAGATGTAAAAGATCTTTTTACTCCAATAGTTTCTTCCCCAGAACCGCAAGACTCTGGAATTCCATTCCAGGTCCCTGCTTCCCCAACAGTACTGACGTGCAGATGTTCAAGTGTAACGTGAACCGACACCTTGCTGCCCAAATCCCTACATAGTACCCCAGTAGTTGTTGCCCCTGATAGTAGCCCCCTACACCAAAGTGGCAATTTGCCTTGTTTGGGGTGAAAATGTAATAAAAAAAAAAAAATAAATAAATAAATAAGAATATTTCAGAAAACAGTAGAATAAATAAAACAATACATAAATAATTATATTTTAGAATATAATATAATAATGAATAGCAAAAAATATAGAAAATATTAGAATAAGTAAATAAATATATTTGGGAAATATAGATTGGATAAATGACCCATATTTCTGAAAATAATGGAGTAAATAAATATAAGTAAGAAAATTGTACAAAAAAAATAAATTTATATTTTTGTAAAATATTAGAATAAATAAATTACTATATATTTAGGATAAAAGCGAATGAATAAATAACTGTATTTAAGTAAATAATAGAGTAAATAAATAACTATATTGAAGAAAACAATAAAAGAAATAAATAATTATATTAAAGAAATTATATAATAAATACATAACTGTATTTAAGAAAATTTTAGAACAAATACATGCTTTTATTTACAATAATATATAATATGTAAGAAAATAATAGAATAAATAAATAACTATATTAAAGAAAATAATAGAATAAATAACTATATTAAAGAAAATAATAGAATGAATAAATATATTAAAGAACATAACAGAAAAAATAAATAACTATAAAAAAAGAAAATAATAGAATAAATAAATATATTAAAGAAAATAATAGAATAAATAAATAAATATGTTAAAGAAAATAATAGAATAAATAAATATATTAAAGAAAATAATAGAAAAAATAAATAACTATAAAAAAGAAAATAATAGAATAAATAACTATATTAAAGAAAATAATAGAATAAATAAATATGTTAAAGAAAATAATACAATAAATAAATATATTAAAGATAATAATAGAATAAATAAATATATTAAAGAACATAATAGAAAAAATAAATAAATATATTAAAGAAAATAATAGAATAAATAAATATTTTAAAGAAAATAATAGAAAAAATAAATAACTATGAAAAAGAAAATAATAGAATAAATAAATATATTAAAGAAAATAATAGAAAAAATAAATAACTATGAAAAAGAAAATAATAGAATAAATAAATATATTAAAGAAAATAATAGAAAAAATAAATAACTATGAAAAAGAAAATAATAGAATAAATAAATATATTAAAGAAAATAATAGAAAAAATAAATAACTATGAAAAAGAAAATAATAGAATAAATAAATATATTAAAGATAATAATAGAAAAAATAAATAACTATGAAAAAGAAAATAATAGAATAAATAAATATATTAAAGATAATAATAGAATAAATAAATATATTAAAGATAATAATAGAAAAAATAAATAACTATGAAAAAGAAAATAATAGAATAAATAAATATATTAAAGAAAATAATAGAAAAAATAAATAACTATGAAAAAGAAAATAATAGAATAAATAAATATATTAAAGAAAATAATAGAAAAAATAAATAACTATGAAAAAGAAAATAATAGAATAAATAAATATATTAAAGAAAATAATAGAAAAAATAAATAACTATGAAAAAGAAAATAATAGAATAAATAAATATATTAAAGATAATAATAGAATAAATAAATAAATATATAACAGAAAATAATAGAATAAATAAATATATTAAAGATAATAATAGAATAAATAAATAAATATATAACAGAAAATAATAGAATAAATAAATATATTAAAGATAATAATAGAATAAATAAATAAATATATTAAAGAAACTAATACTAATAAATTAATAATTATATTAAAGAAAATAATAGAATATTTAAATACATAACTATATTAATGAGAATAATAGAATAAATAACTATATTAAATAAAAAAATAGAATAAATAAATATATTAAATAAAATAATAGAATAAATAAATAACTATATTAAAGAAAATAATAGAATAAATAAATAAATAACTATATTAAAGAAAATAATAGAATAAATAAATAACTATATTAAAAAAAATAATAAAATAAACGAAAAACTATAGTAAAGAAAATAATAGAATAAATAAATATATTAAAGAAATAATAGAATAAATAAATATATTAAAGAATATAATAGAATAAATAAATAACTATATTAAAGAAAATAATAGAATTAATAACTGTATTTAAGAAAATAAGACATGTAACAGACGAACAGTGTAACATTCTAGAATTAATGAGGACAAAATTAATGGAGCAAAAAAACAAAAAAACAAACTAATTTTCTAAAAATCCAAGAACAACAGATGAACAATAACGACATTAACAGATAACTGAATAACAAAAGTCTATAATTATTTGTCAGTTTTTGATTGGCTTTGAATTACCCCAGTTTCGATTTATTTATTTGCGAAGCTTGTATAAGGATCCTTCGTCATCGACGATTATTTATTTAAATAGTAATGAACAAGCAATCTGTTTAGCATGTCTTCTACTTGAACGTCTATTTCGTAAACGGTAACGGCTTATCGTTAGTTTTACAATACGCTGATAAGGTTCGTTTCGGTCAACATTACCCCTGAACATCCATCCATCCCTCGAACTATCGATCTATGTCCTATGTACTTCAATATATGGATTTATCTTTATCATCTACATATTCGGTTTATTCGGAACTAGCAGGGTGACTCGACGTTGCCGGGAACTGAATAATGAATGTTACACACTCCCATATTTTTATGGACACGGAAATCAATGAATTCACCAATTAAACAATCTAATCGATTAATTGCCTGATCTAGTTTCTGCAGTGACTTAGTTCAAAATACAGGGTGTTCCAAAAGTCTTGGACACATTTTGACATTGAATATCTTAAGAACTATTAAGATATTGGATCTAAAAAGAAATGAAAAATATCAAAAACCTTACAAAAAACTTAATGCATTTAGCTTTAAAATGGCACCACTTCCATCTTTCTACTATTCAGAGTTATGAAGATATGAGGACTTGAAATGTGACCAAGACTTTTGGAACACCCTGTACATAGTAGCATACACCGCGCTGTTTATTTTATACAAATATTTTTAATTTTTATTTTAATACATAGCATTAGCTTACTACATGATGATTGCAACGTCTTGTCAGACGAGTGCCACTCCCTCAGACATTTAAAATCCATGAGCCCAAATGTCTGAGGGAGTATCTATACAAAGATGATGTTACAGAGTCTTAGCTTTGTACGACAGCTAAGTCTCTCTCTCGGTTCAAAATGTTGAGATCCAGCAACAAGCAAGAGCAAGATAGCCAGCAACAAATTAAACTGCAGACCAGCTTAATGCAGGTACTGGTCTTCCGCTTTATGGTTTTTTTAAATTAGAGATTTTCTTCTCCTAGAAAGGTTGCTTTCACCACGGCTTACGGGAGCCCTCTCTACCCCAATACATATATACACACACAAATATACATACACATACCCAAACACGCATATATATATATATATATATATATATATATATATATATATATATATATATATATATATATATATATAGCAAAAATGATAATTAGTAAAAACCTGAAGAGAGTACTCAATACTACTACAGAGCAAATATATATACATTTTTTATTACCGTTATTTTTCCTTTTTGTTTTCCTTTTTTTGTTTTCCTTTTTATCTGCCCTCTTCATCCTGTTAACTTTCTCCTATCGCTTTCCGTTGTTTGCTAGTCTAAAATATCACTTAACCTACCACCCCTCCCGTTTAAATTTAGCATTTTTACATTTTTATAAATAAAAAATATATTTCATTTCTTCCATTTGAGAACCAGACGCCTTCATTGGCACATAAACTTTATTACGTCGCCTGACGTGGACTTTTGGTTCTAACCAACCAATCGACCGAGACATTAGCATGTTCAGTGTACCTATTTACTATGCCTCCCCACGGGACAGAGTTAGACACTAGGGTCGTTTTTTAACGTGGAGAAAAGGTACAAAAATAAAAATTGTCTCAGTCGTGAAGGATTTCTCCTCCACCGAAAGAGAACAAGAAATAGAAGTGCAGCATCTGAAGAACAGATGGTATTTATTTGCTCCCCCACCGAGCAAATTAGGCACAAGGCCGATTTTTAATGTGAGGCGTGAAGGGGAAATGGGGACCAACTCCCCGGGGAGTAGGAGAGCTGGATGGTGACAATTAGTATGAAGGGTTTCCCCTACATTGACCAAGGTCTGATATGTGGGGTTACCCCCACATATGGTCTTTGCTTGCAGATACTACACTTTGATCTTGGCCCGAAGGCCAAGAACTGCATTAGCATGTTCAGTGTAGCGACTACGTAATATTTGTCTGTATAAATGAACATATTATATATATAGTGTACACATGTATGTATATATATTTAGATAAATATATTTTATTTTTATATATATACTTGATAAGATATTGTAAACACTTTATATAATATATCACATAAGCGCATATATATTTATACACACACACACACACACACACACACACATATATATAATACGCTTATGTGATATGTTATACCAAGTGGTTAACATATTTAATCAAGTATATATATATATATATATATATATATATATATATATATATATATATATATATATATATATATATATATATATATATATGCATATTAGTGTATAAGAATGGAGAAAGTCATTAATCAAACAGATAAGAGAAGGTGCCATGCCGAAAATCTGAACCCTCATCATTCATTAGCGCTAGTGGAACATTTATGAAGTTGATGCGGTTACTGTCAGCACAGTTAGGAAATGGGTTCGTGGATTTCAGAATGGCGACAGAGACGTGAGCGACAAAACTCGCTCCGAACTTTCACGACGGAAGCATCAAAAGAGACTGGCAAAAAGAAAAAAAAATGCATTTAGAATGGTGCTTGCTATGTAGAAAATTAAATTCCGGAGCGCAAAATGTCGCTCAATTTAATAATACCACTCCCGTTCACTTAGCTATTTAACGTTTTAGTTTTTGCGTTAATAAATTGGATGCCTTACTTTCGGAACGACCCTTGTTCATCTAACTTCGCAACGTTTGAAATGAACATTTCGGATTTCAACTTGCCGATATATGTCTGTACGCGTTTGCTTTTCAAATTAAATACGTACTTTGTTCTTATAATACATCACTTGTGCAAAACTAGATTTACCGCTCAACTAAAATGTGATAAGTCTACTCGTGACATCATGTCCGCAAATTCGGACAGAAGTTACCTACCCTGAGGTTGTATTTATTTGATTCCCTACTGAGCAAATTCGGCACAAGGCCGATTTTTAATGTGTAGAGGAGGGGAAAGGGGACCAGCTCCCGAGAGGTGGGAAATGGGAGCTGGATATTGATTTGCCAGCTGGTATGTAGGGTTGCCCCTATATGGACCAGAAGATTGCCACAGTGGTCTTTGATTGCAGCATCTGCCGGAACAGATGGTATTTATTTGCCCCCCCCCCCATCGAGCAAATTAGGCACAAGGCCGATTTTTAATGTGAGGAGTGAAGGGGAAATGGGGACCAACTCCATCGGAGAGTAGGGGAGCTGGATAGTGACAATTGGTATGAAGGGTTGCCCCTACATTGACCAAGGTCTTATATGTGGGGTTGCCATCACATATGGTCTTTTCTTGCAGTATCTGCCGGCACAGATACTACACTTTGATCCAAGCCCGAAGGCCACAAAGGTGCTCCCCTGCGAGAGGAAGGTGGGCTGAAGTTATATAACCTTAGGCTGAGGACTTTTTTTTTTTATACTTGTCATTCAATGCGGTGAGCTACATAACAGGAGAGAGATTGCCAGTAAGAACAATATTTTTTAATGTATAAATTAAATTACAGAGCTATCTTTTTGATTTTCTTATTTTGGTCTAGCCCGGATCCCCATGCTAAGAACGGCTTTCAGAATAGACACCCTCCCCAACCTCCCCATGTTAAGAATGGGTTTCGGAACAGACACCCCCAACCTCCCCATGTTAAGAACGGCTTTCGGAATTTGGCATTTCGGACATATGACCGTTTTAGACAATATGAGAAACATTCTACCTAAATCTTCTTGTTGCGAAATTTTTACTATTGCATAAAAATTCTTATATTTGCAATATATGTGCACATAACGATGGTCGTTTTTTTAACTTAATTTTTATTTCATGGCAGACTATGCAAATCAGGAATTGGTCTCTACAGTCACACAAAAGGATGCATACAGGCAACATCTTAATACGGCGCTGATCCATAGTCGTTTCGACTGTCGGATGCCACACACACACATGTGCACATAACGATCGTCGTGCTATCCACTTTTTAAACTTAATTTTTATTTCATCAATTACCTTCCATTTTTTGGGTGCATGCGAATTTAAAAAATGATTTAAATTTCCATTCCATTTTTAAAACAACCGTAAAACAGTACGTTCTCCGCAAGTTTTACCGTAATAGAGTAATATTTTTCAACGGTCCCCATTTTACTATAGAACATAAAAAAACAATCAGAGAAAGGTTTTGCTCTCTTGATAAGTAAAATGCAGATGAAACAAACTGTGTGGTGGAGTGGCAACACGTAAAACGCAATTTAACCCTCGCGACTGAGTGAAGATCGAACACGTTTGCGCTTGTTTCCGAAATCTGCTAGCAAACACGGGAAAATTTTAAACAGAAATACAATTCAGCGTTCTGAAATCTGATTGATCTTTATCGATCACGTGGCGGCAGACAAGTTTAAAAAAAAAAATTTATTGGCGTCCAAAACATTATACGGACATATTTTTTATTTACTAATTGAATTTTAGGTTTTCAGACAAACGAGATTTGAACGTGATCTTGTAATGCATCTATATTATTCCAATTCAGGTTAGAAAACAGAGGAATATCGTCTGAAGAGAGCTTGATATGGGTATCTAAAACGGCTCCCTATTATCAGTTTTTAAACCGACGGTACCGATGACTTATCTCATCTAAACTTCCTGTAAATAAAAATATAAATAATACGCTTTTATTTTCTGATTTTTTTTTTATAGTAGACCACTCTAATATGTGTGTGTATATATATATATATATATATATATATATATATATATATATATATATATATAGACACGGCAGACAAGTTAAAAAAAACAAACAAAAAAACAAAAACGAAAAAAATGGAGGTGTTGGTGAGAAAAAAAAAAACGCGAAATTCACGAGTCTGGCCGATTATGTCAAGTCCGATCAACGAATTGTAAGTTTCAGTGTTCCTGATCAAATTCATATTGTTTCAACGTTTTTCAATTTAAATATTAAAATCCTGCTTGACAACCGAAGACCTACTTTCAAAATATTGACTTTTAAGGATTATATATATATATATATATATATATATATATATATATATATATATATATGAGTAGTTCGACCCCATACAAACGAATATCGCCTTTAAATTTATTGTCGGCAAGTAGTTTTCTTTTTTTTTTTTAATGCATTCAGTGCGCAATGTTACTTTCTAGTATTTTGAATTGTCCGCCATGTTCGTTAATGAAAGGAAATTGTTCATGGAGCTTGCCCAAACACTGTTCGAATTTTGCAACAAACTAGTGAATTTTACTAAACACCTGTAATTGATGAAAGTCCCCCTGCAAAAAAGAATTCAACCAGCTTATTCTTAAATATTTCTTTATTTTTAAATTAAGACTTTCCAAGCTTATAACTACCTACTCGAAAAATGTTATTCAAGCCCTAATTTTTTTTCAATTAAAGGAGCAAGGACCAAGGTTTAAAAAAAAAAACCCAAAATTAACTTGATTTTAAAAAAAAATGAAAAGGTTTTAAACTTCGGACTTTTTTGTTTTAAATTTGAATATATTATTTATTGATCTTTTATATTCAGTTTGTGATATATAAAACTTTGAGTAAATTAATTATTTACATTTTAATAGATATTTCAAAATGGGGGGGCGTGAATTAAAAAAAAAACGTTTGTCTAAAATATAATATTCAATTTATTGTAAAGAGCATAAAATTTCACATTGACCCTGAAAATATCGCAAGAATAGAAAAATTTTGATAGATTTTTAAAGTTTAAAAATTGAAAAATACTGAACTCGTAAAATTCAATTAATTTCATCACTTTTTTCTTTTAAAAAATAAAAAAAATAATATTTCTATTACTTTTTATACAACTTTAATAGTTTATTTTGTAAGTATAATCCATAAAGAAAATAAACAACCAACTTTTAAAAGAGAAATTACGAGTTTTTTTAAAAATATTTTATTTGCAGTTTCGTGTAAAAAAAATTCCTACAAAAATTCTAATTCACCTAGCGCGCAACCTGCAGTTTCCCTTAGCTGCTAAAGCTAAAACAATATGGCTGCCAGGTCAAACTACCACATGAATTCATGGGATAATGAATTTTATACCTTTCGAACTAGTTGTCAACGATAAATTTAAAATCTATATTCGTTTGTATCGAGCCGGATTACCCCAACATTCTATCAACATTCTATCAACAAAGTAGGTCTCGGTTGGAGAAAGCAGCACAAATTGATCAAATCTTTGGGACTTTTTTCTCTCGGTTCAATAATTAGCTGATTTCGGTAAAAATCTCCGGTTTGTATTACTGTACACATAGATTCGAAAAAGTTGTCAAAAAACAAATATATAACAAATAAATATTATCAAAGGCAAGATAAGTTATTTTTCTACCTAACTGGATATATTTTTCGTGTTTTTATTCAATGTAACATGTTTATTCAGCTCGAAAAGCATACAGTGTTTACCGATGTATTCGAAAATTCAAAATGGCGCCCGACACTCTCTTTAACATGGTAAGTTTGGGAAAAGGTGTTATAAATAATAAACTAGACAAAATACTATTAAAAAAACACCGAATATATGTCAACTTATGTCACGGTAACATATAATGAGCGAATTTCTAACAGTATTTTGTCTAGTTTATTATTTATAACATCTTTTCCTGAACTTATCGTGTTAAAGAGAGTGTCGGGCGCCATTTTGAATTTTCTAATACATCGGTAAACACTGTATGCTTTTCGAGCTTAATAAGCATGTTACATTGAATAAAAACACGAAAAATATATCCAGTTAGGTAGAAAAGTAACTTATCTTGCCTTTGATAACATTTATTTGTTATATATTTGTTTTTTTGACAACTTTTTCGAATCTATGTGTACAGTAATACAAACCCAAAATCTCATTTGAAGGACATTTTGGTTCGTTTGTTCCAAAAAAATGTGTGGTCAAAATTAAGTTCCGTCCGTTTTTGTTTAAAAAGTATTTCTGCAGAGCGTTCGGCTGCACGGTGAACACTCTAGAAAGTGCATCACTTTTCTATTGTGCTGAAAAGTTTAGAAACCCATTCTTAATATGGGAGGGTGTTTTGAAAGTATTACCGGTGCTGCTATATTATAACGAAAAACTATTGAATTTCACGTTAAAAAAATATTCCCATGTAATTGTCATGACTACGACTGTGACAACAGAATATTCTTTTCATTACCATAATCATGACCTAAATAGTAACTTATCTCAAAATTAAGGAAAAAGATAAGTTAAAAAAATTGGTCCTAAAAAAACAGTTCCGAAAATGAGGACAAAAGCCGGATAAGATTACATGAGGATTTAGCAGACAAGTGAACTATACAAATAAATATGTCAATAATAGTTAAAAAAAGTTACTTTTGTACCTAGTTTTTTTTTATTTTAAAGTTTCAAATTGTCTGTTTTTCAGTTTTGCAAAGCCTAGTAAGCAATCTTGCTCCCCCTGTCGTCCACAAAATGTTGCACCCCTCGCTGTCGTGTAAACAATGTTGCTCCCCTCCCTCTATCGTGTCAACAATGTTGCTCCCCTCCCTCTATCGTGTCAAAACAATGTTGCTCCCCTCCCTCTATCGTGTCAACAATGTTGCTCCCCTCCCTCTATCGTGTCAACAATGTTGCTCCCCTCCCTCTATCGTGTCAGCAATGTTGCTCCCCTCCCTCTATCGTGTCAGCAATGTTGCTCCCCTCCCCCTATCGTGTCAACAATGTTGCTCCCCTCCCCCTATCGTGTCAACAATGTTGCTCCCCTCCCTCTATCGTGTCAACAATGTTGCTCCCCTCCCTCTATCGTGTAAAAAATGTTGCTCCCCTCCCCCTATCGTGTCAACAATGTTGCCCCCTCCCTCTATCGTGTCAACAATGTTGCTCCCCTCCCTCTATCGTGTCAACAATGTTGCTCCCCTCCCTCTATCGTGTCAACAATGTTGCTTCCCTCCCCCTATCGTGTCAACAATGTTGCTCCCCTCCCTCTATCGTGTCAACAATGTTGCTCCCCTCCCTCTATCGTGTCAACAATGTTGCTCCCTCCCTCTATCGTGTCAACAATGTTGCTCCCCCTCCCTCTATCGTGTCAACAATGTTGCTCCCCTCCCTCTATCGTGTCAACAATGTTGCTCCCCTCCCCCTATCGTGTCAACAATGTTGCTCCCCTCCCCCTATCGTGTCAACAATGTTGCTCCCCCTCCCCTATCGTGTCAACAATGTTGCTCCCCTCCCTCTATCGTGTCAACAATGTGCTCCCCTCCCTCTATCGTGTCAACAATGTTGCTCCCCTCCCTCTATCGTGTCAACAATGTTGCTCCCCTCCCCCTATCGTGTCAACAATGTTGCTCCCCTCCCCCTATCGTGTCAACGATGTTGCTCCCCCTCCCCTATCGTGTCAACAATGTTGCTCGCCTCCCCCTATCGTGTCAACAATGTGCTCCCCTCCCTCTATCGTGTCAACAATGTTGCTCCCCTCCCTCTATCGTGTCAACAATGTTGCTCCCCTCCCTATATCGTGTCAATGATGTTGCTCCCCTCCCCCTATCGTGTCAACAATGTTGCTCCCCTCCCCCTATCGTGTAAAAAAATTTGCTCCCCCTGTCAATAATTTCCTTATTTATCTGTGCCTTAAACAAAATATATTCCATGAACAAAGTTTCTTTCTTAGAACTGCACGCCTGTGGAACTCTGTTTCGTTTTCCTGCTTTCCAACTGACTACAACATTGTCATCTTTATGTCCAACGTGAACAAAAGTAATTCAGTTTACCAAACTTCTACTACTAACGATGATTACATGTTCCCTTTCACCACTGTACACTCATTAATCCTTATCCTCGAGTGATCTCCGGGCCTTTGTAAAAAAAAAATATTATATTTAGGTTTTTTAAATATTTTTTTTTCATATCTGTCAAGCTTAAGGACTTTAATAGTATTTTCCTTGATCTGTCACGATTTTCCTTTGCAGATCACACGCAAGTTTATGAAACATCTTGTCCAGATTAAGTTTGTGATCGAATTTTAATCATTAACCGTGTAAATTAAATGGATTCATCTAAGTATCCCATTAGTGTTAGGAATGGGCGTACACTTGAAAAAGGCATTCATTTATAAAATAGATATTTTTTATATGGAGAGAAAAATTTTTTATATGGAGAGAAAAATTAAACTCTTACTTGCCTCGGGTCAGGTATTTGTGCAAAACACAAAAGGAGAAAATCTCTTCGTAGATATTTTTTAATGTTATTAATATTAGTTAACGTTATTAATATTAGTTATTCGCTTCGTGTGCATCGCGTTAAGTTTATTTAGTGTGAAATTCCTTTTTTTATTTTTGAAAAAAAAAAAATTAGCAAGCAGATATCTCACTACTGATGCAATTCTATATCTATATAAAAGCCAAGTACGTCCAAGGATGGAATACTGCTGCCATATCTGGGCAGGAGCTGCTAAAAACAGCCTATCCTGCCTTGACAGAGTACAAAATAGACTTCGTGGCTTAGTGGGGGATGCCCTTTTCTCTACCCTGCAACCTCTCTCCCACAGAAGAGACGTTGCGAGCCTATCTTTGTTTTATCGTTATTTCCATGACAGGTGCTCGTCTGAACTCCAATCTCTGGTCCCCCCCTCGCCAATCTTTCACGAAAAACACCCGTCTAGCTGAATCCACTGTGAAAAATTTCCTCCACTTTTTATCTGTGCCTAAATCAAAACGTGCATTCCATGAAAAAAGCTTCTTTCTTAGAACTGCACGCCTGTGGAACTCGGGTTCGTCTGCCTGCTTCCCACGTTACTACAACTTGGATGTCTTCAAGTCCAACGTTAACAAATTCCTAATGAACCGCCCCCTTAAGTAAACACTTCATCAAATCTCCACACTAACGTACTGTACTTGCAATAACCCTTATCCTTGAGTGGCTTCCGGGCCTTGATAAATGGTGAGCACCGTGTAAAAAAAAACAACAAAAAAAAGCAACACCATATAGTTATTAAAAACGCGTCACGTGTGATAATAAAGAAAATAACTAAAAAAACATAATCTAATATATAAAAGGCTATATGTCTGTCTGTCTCCATATTTTCAAACTCTATCTCCTCCGAAACTAAAAGTCGAAGAGCGAGGCTCAAATGATTGATTACTTTACGGACCATTCTTTTATGGGCCTTTAGCCGATTAAAATAACATTTAATCAGCTAGAGTCAAAAATGGGTCAAAATTGAAAAAAATCGTTAAACATTTTGTATATTTATCTTAGATTTTTTTTTTTAATCTTCAATCAGTTCACATGCGTGTCACGTTGTTATAGTATTCCAGTGCTTCTATATTATAATATCGAAAAAATATTGAATTTCAAGCTAAACAAATATTCCGATAGCTGTGACAAATTTGACTGCTACAGTTTCGGTTTCAACTGATGGCATCCAAATACTTTTGAAATCCCGACTCTATGATAATATATACGAAGTCAAATAAAAATATCATATAAAAGCGTATTTTACTCCCGGGCAAAGCCTGACCCCGGCCACGCTAGTGTATATATATATATATATATATATATATATATATATATATATATATATATATATATATATATATATATTACACACACAATCGGAAAACTTTGCTTTCGTATACAATCTTGTGCCCCCTCCCTTCGAGTATACAATCTTGCCCCCCCCGTCGTATATACAATCTTGCCCCCCCCCATATTATAATGAAAAAAAATATTGAATTTCAAGTTAAATAAATATTCCGATGTCATGACTTTTTAAATCCCGACTTCATGATAATATATACGAAGTCAAATTAAATTATCATATTAAAATCTATTTTGTGCCCGGGCAAAGCCGGGCGCCGCCCCCGATAGTATCTACTTATACAGGGTGACCCCCCTCCCCCCCCAAAAGCTAAATGGAGGACATATGCTGTAGAACGGAGAAAAAAAAAAAAGGCCAAAGACCCTTGTGTTTTGATGTGATGTTTTGAATATAATAAACTAGTTATAACCCAAGTTTCATTTCATTCGGACAAAACACTAAGAAACGGGGCCTAATTAGAGTTGGGGGCCAGTTTTTTTTTGGTCACCCTGTACATAAAAAAAACGACTTTTCTATATGTCGAAACGAGTTCGTTCTTTGTTTCCACACAAATGCACTTTATGTGGCTGTAAGTGTTCTTAGATAGGTTTTGTATCGAAATGCCTCCGATAAGTATCGATAATCTTAAGATTCTGATTAAGAAAATGAACAGTCCAATATAAACCAAAGTTAATACCTTATACAACCTAACACCACAAGTGCATTTGAAAAGTTTGATCACCGCACAAGCAGAGGAGCCTGGCGTATAAAATCAACAGTAAGACGGGGGCGCGTTTGAAATGAATGTTTCTGGTTGAGCAAAATTGAACCATGATATTTGACTTTTGCATTTAAATTTTAAATTTATAATTCAAGTCATTATATAAAATAATTTCATAAAGTCAACAGCAGGTTCTCTACAGTGCAATGTAAACTGCAATTTATTGTGGAGTAAGTCATTGCGGGGATGAATGTTAAGCTTCCTCTTCATGCACCGCGACTTGAGTAGTTAATTGATTGAAAAATGGACGATTTCACCGATTATGGAACATCCATCGATCATCATTCTATCCAGGGTAACGACACATCCCTCTGCTAGTTATAATAAAAGCGAAAAGTAGTTTCATCCTTATTGTATTTAAAACTAGCAACGCTACGCGTCGTTGCCCGATAGAGTAGAAAGTAATCGATTTTAAAAAGGGTAAAGTAGATTGTCGGAAGTACTGCGGGTAAATAGGTATGTGGCTATTTATTAATACTGTATGCAATGCAGAAAAAAAAGCCGGAACATTGAAAGTGATGTACGAAAACATTGAATCTTACGAAGCAAAAATAAAAAGATAAGAATTAAATAATTAAATAAAATCAGTATTTTGATGAACCTAATATTTTATGCGAACCTGGCATCCTTTGTATTGGACTAGCAGGGCTAACCGGTGTTGCCCGCGACAAAAATAGTGAAACTTTTATATTTTTAGCTCCCCTCTCTCTTCTTCTCTCTCTTTCTTCCCTTCTCCCTGGCCACTTTCTTCCGCCCAGTTCATCATACAAACGCCTCAGCTCTGTCTTCAGAGGCAATGGATATCCCTTATAAAGGTAACTGCGCATGTAATTGTAAAACAAGGGTCGCGCAACCACACTTCTTGAATTGGCATTCTATACCTACTGAAATTAGAATCTTTCTTTTCCGAGGACCTCTTTTTCGGTTCAGAGGTACCTTGGCTCCAGTAGAAAACGTTCAACTGTCTGAGAATGAGAATGAAGGGTACAAAAGTTGCTGTAACTAGATCAAAACTTATCGAACCATCTGAGAATATAGATAGATGGATCACACGATGCAACACTGTTTTGTTTGGCCTTTATTGTCCAACTGGATCAACTTGAAAGATATTGTAAAATAAAACAATAATGCAACAGAACGTGTGCAACTGTTGTATGACCACATGTAAAAATCCGATTGAAACTTCCTTTCATTCAGTAAAAAAAAGAAATTCGAGAGTGTTAAAAAGTTATTAAGATTTGTATAAAAAAAACACTACTAAAGCAGGAAAAAAGATTAATTTTTTATTTTTATTTCGGACTATTAGTCTCATCTTTATTAGTTGTTGTTTGTTTGTTTTTATTGGTTCACAACGTTTCGGCCAACTATTCCTCTGGCCTTCGTCAGGTGGTAACCGCGACGGATAGGAACTTCGAATCTCCTAACTGCATTCTCAGCCATCACTGCCATCCGTAGTTGTCGTCGTCTCACCACATTTTTGACCAATTACCTCTGGCACGCTTTGGGTGGGATTGAAACCGCTATCTTCAGACAATGTTCATCTGGAACCGTAGAGATTCAACGTCTCTATCAACTGCGCCACGGGCCCCGAAGGGCGATCAAGGTTGGATTCTTTGATCTTATAAATCCACATTTATTCATTATCTGATCTTCCATAGTCGGGTCTGTACCGATTGGTATATATATATATATTATTCCTTAATTGGAAAATAAATAAAAAATTCCAATTAAGGAATAATATATATATATATACAGGAAAAAAGACTTTGTAATTCTCGCTTTATTTCCTTGTATTATTTTATTTTGTTATGTTTTATTTATTTCTTTTAAGGTTGAGAATGCAGAATGAGCTTTTCTCGTCTTAAGAGTCCCCTAGTTTTATTTGGCCACGTCAATCGAGCAGGAATTAGCCTAATTTTAAAATCCAAGCAAAAAAAAAAAAAAAAAACACACACACAAAAAAAAAACTATGAATATATTTACAAAAAAAAATTTTTTTTTGTTTTTGTTATTCCAGAATTGCATCAAACCACCAAACGGATTGATCGATGAAGCGATTCAACTTCTCTTAACTAAAGAAAAAGGACGAAAAACAAAAAACTAAAATGGATTGATGCGTTTTGGGAAACAGAAAGAAGCATTCTTGACCATGTTCGAAATTCTAGATTGTTAATTATTTCTCCGGTTTCACTCCACAAAGAATGAACTTTTTCGTTAAAAGAAGTCTGAATGCAAGTTTTGGAAAAATCTGCCTTTGATCATTCTTCCGGAATTATTCCAATTTCATTTCTTTTGATTATATTTATACCTGGAATGCCGCATCTCCTTTGCTATTTTTTCTACTTTTTTTTGTATCCCCCTTTGTTACATTATCGACATTTATCGAACACTATCTGCATATACCCGGCGTTGCCCGGTTCAAACATATTGCTGAGCGGAGGGATTAGTCACATACTATTCCAGATACAACTTATGTCCATAACTTGTTACGAAAAATGTCCAAATGTTGGATTTAGGTAAGCATAACATCCATTTTGGTTTATGAAAATCAAAGTAATTTTTATAACTTAAAAGGGAAATAACTCTCATGGCTTAAATAAATAAGCTTACTTCTGGTTTTAAGCGCAGCTGTTGCCAGCTATTAATAATAAAAAAATAATTTAAATGTAAATAAAAATACATTGAATTAATCAACTTTACATATTATTTATAAATAGAACAATTAAAACGATTCTATTGCAACAAACAATAAAATCGATCTAATACTTAAAATAGATGTTCTTTGTCATATACAAATGGGGGTTTTCATCAAATGTAGATTTCTTTTGAATAAATAGTATATATAGAAATCTTGCTACAATGAAATGTGTATATGGGTTCGTTTTCAGTATGAAAATTAATTTGTGAAACTATAACTTTTGTAAGTATTAATTCATCTATTTGAACTTTATCTTTTTGGCTAGAGTCGTCTTGAAAACATTATCTTACTGTAATATTTAATAGAACAATAATTTATTTGACTATCTAATCTGTGATTTAACTCTCTCTCCCCCCTGTCTTTCACACACACACACTACACACACATAATACACACACACACACACACCACACACACAACACAATACAACACACACACAACACACACACAACACACACACAACACAACACACACACAACACACAACACAACACAACACACAACACAACACACAACACACACACAACACACACACAACACACACACAACACACACATATATATATATTCCAAAAGTCTTAAGTACATTTCAAGTCCTCATACCTGCTTAAGTGAGAAAGAGTCTGATGATTTCATTTTTCAACGGGATGCAGCACCACCACACTGGAGCCTAAGGGTTAGATAGTTTCTGAACACAACACTGCCAGACATTGGACGCTATAGGCAAGATGATCGCGATCTCATACTCTGGTCTCACAGATCTCCAGATCTTACACCCTCCGACTTTTTTTGTGCGTGAATTTGTTGAAAGACTGCTTAATGTGTTTCACATTCAAAGAAACGACCTTTTGTACATGTTAACTGAATCGTGAACAAACAGACAATAATATCCAAGATTTAAGCAAGGACGCCCAGATGGTCCACAAAGTTTAATAATTATTAAGATTTTAATCTTTTTATCGAAATAGATTCAGACTAGGAAGTAGAAAGTCTTTAAAAAAATAATTTTTATTCGTATTATTAAAAAAAATAATTCAATGTAAAATATGCATTATTTGAATTATTTTATTTTATGTAGATGAGAAAGTGTAATGATAAAATTAATAGATTATTTTACTATTGTCATTGTACACTATCCTTCATTAATTATAAAAAAGTATGCTCCGCCTCTGTGCGCACTTATTTCTCGTGTACGGCTTCCGTCAAGAAATGACAAATAAACTGGTATGTTTCGCCAGTGTGTTGCGTAGTTCTTATTAGAAGAGGACTGGTGTTATATATTTGTTGTTGTTCATGTTAGTAAGAGTCTTAGTGTGTTTATGTGTGTGATCATGTTGTGAGATGCTATGTATTATATATATTCATTGTGAGTGTCCGTGACCCTTTATTCCGTTCTTCTATTAATTAGAGCTTTGTTTTTTTTGTAACTACCTTCTCTTTTTAGGACATTCTCAAAGCTCATTCATCTTTGTGGTTGGCTTCCAAAGTTTAAGGTATACCTTTTATCCACTGACTCGCTCGGATTTCCTTGCTTGAACCCTTGGAACTTGATGAAGACTTAGAAAATATAACCCTTAACTAACTGACCCCTTTGCGCCAAAATTCTTATTTACGCACTAAATTCTATCTAATGGCCCGATTTTTGTGATTTTTCTTTTGTTTTTCCCATCAGAGGGTACAAGATCCAGTAGAGATATCCCACATTCATGCGTCTCTAAAAAAATACAAGGTTATATTTTCCTACGTACTCACGGTATATTTTACTTTTCTCTCACTTTATTATGCTATAAGTGATTAGCCTTTTGGACTCTCATAGCCCTGCATTTTTCATATGGAAATCTCGTATCCTTTCAACGCCTGCCTTTTCGATTTATTATGCCGAGACTTATCCTCTTCTCAAAGCCATTACATACGGCAGGCTTTAAAAAGCACACAATATCGAAGGTTCCGATCTGTATTTTTCTAATTAGGTGCACCTCTAGTGCTTATCATCTCCCTAGCAAGTTATTCTTCTTGTGAAAAATGTTATGGGTATCATAAAAAAAAAACAAGTGTCAAAAAGAAAATTTCTTTCTTTCGGCTTATCACATCTGAAAACTCTCAAAATACCCGTTTACGTTATTTATCTTGTCCCCTCTCTAAAATCTAACTGATTTCTAAGCCAACCATTCGTCTTAAATTATTGTTTCCTATTTTATTTATTTTCCTATTACTTGTTTCTTTAGATTTTAATGTATATTTACTTCAAACTTTGAATTTCTGATGTAAATTGTCTTAAATGTATGTGTTATTGTATAACACATACATTTAAGACAATTTACAATATTTGTTAAACATCATAAAACATTTTCAAAAAATACCTTAATACATTTAATTATGATTTACACAGAACTATGATCAACAGTTATAAATTTTTTCAACAAAATTTTTTTTCTGTAGCAAACAACAATTCAACAAAGTCTGTCCCCAAAAAATTGTCCCTTTTTTCCAAAACAAAACAAATAAAACACAGAAAAAGCCGAAAAGTTCAACTATGAGCACAAAAATGCCTTTCCAAAGAGCATTTACACGCTGTTTCAAACACTACATGCGACCTTTGAAAAATTTCTGTTTGATTGACAGATTAAATTTAACAATTTGTCCAAACTATTTCATATTGACACAAATTTTCTAACTGACACTCCATACAAATTTCAAAACAATAATGGATGACCCCAATCTCTTCATCAATGAATTACTCATGGTAACTTGTTTTTACAACTGTTTATTTTTTTTCATTCATTACTACGGGTTTCTTTCGCGGGAAATCAGCCTTTTTAAAATGTTTCTTGTATACTTTTGTTCCATTGTGTGTATGTGTGTTCGTTTTTTTCTTTTTTTTCTTTTTTTTTTTAATTGTTTTTTTTTCATATCACCTAGTTTTTATTTTCGGGGTATTTTATACTGGACCTGCAAACGTTGATTATCCGTGGTAACCGAAGTTTCTTTTTTCAAACCCCCCTTGCATGAGTGGACTAGTCACGTTCACCAAATATGAGCGTATGTTACGTTGTTCTAATTTAGATTACGACTTATATATTTGTTGTTGTTCATGTTTGTAAGTGTTCATATTGTTGAGAGATGGAGACAGGTCTTATATATAACGAGACCGACAGGTAGGGTACAGATTACTACAGGAGAGTCGAGCATGTAATCCAACGAGAAGAGATTTATGATACACTGACAGATAGACCGAGAGATAGTGCGTTTGGCATTTACGTTTGACAGTTGTACATATAATATAAACACATGACCTTTCTCGTTGTAATATTTAACACAGAAAGACGGGAGTTAAAAAAAACATGATGATCGTTTATTCTTCGACCGGTCGGAAATGATTACTTCACTTCAGGGGTTTAATGTTTTACATAGTTTCTTCTAAGCCTCCCGCTTCCCAGAATCGGTCTGAACCTCTCTGCTTCTCTGATCTGACTGATCTGCATCCGATCTGATCTCACCTGACGTCATTGCATGACCAGTACGTGCATATCAGACACATGGCATGACATGCCTTCTCTAACATAATTTACGTAACCCGCTTTACAAATAATATTTTCCATTGTCCGTTTTTAAATTCCTAATTTTAATTTCATTTTTATAACAGAAACAAAATTCATCATTACATTTCTTTTTTCAATAAACAAATATCTAACTATTTTGTGTGAGCTAAACAATGGTAATTCCGCATTCCATTCGTTAATAACATTCTGTGTTTATTTTAACTTATGATTGGAATTCTCAATTCCAAATCTAGCTTCGTAAGTTCGAATCCTTGACTATCCTATTTCATATTTACCCACTTACAAGAACAGGCTGCTGGTCTTGTAACAAGTGTTCGCACTATATACACGGTTCCAAACGTCTTGGGTACATTTCAAGTCCTTATATCTGCTTCAGTGAGAAAGTGTCTGATGACTAGGTCAATGACAACAGCATATTCTTTTCATTTTTTTGGATTCTCGACACAGTTAACACAGTTAATCAACTGAAAATCACACCACTCTATATAAAAGCATATAAGATATCAACGGATACACACTTGAGAGTAAAAACAATGAAAAGAATATGCTGTTGTCCTTTTTATTTAAATATTCTTTACTATATCCATGTCGATAAGGAAGTAGAAAGTCTTTAAAAATAATTTTTATTCGTATTATTTGAAAAAAAAATATTCTTTTTGTATTATTTGAAAAAACATAATTCAATGTAAAATATGCATATTTGAATTATTTGATTTTATCCATGTAGATGTAGTATTAATATATTATTTTTTCATTATTGTACATATATTATAGAAACATGTATGCTCCGCTTTAGTGCGTACTTATCATTTTTCTAGATACACGTGTACTGCTTACGTCAAGAAATGACGGAAAAACTGGTATGTTTCACATTATATACACGGCGTTGTAAAAGTCTTGGGCACATTTCAAGTCCTCATATCTGTTTAAGTCATAAAGAATCTGATGACTTCATTTTCCAACAGGGTAGGACATCACCACACTGGAGCCTCAGGGTTAAATAGTTGTTGAACGCAACACTGCCAGACAAATGAATTGGACGATCTGGGCAAAATGATCACGATCTCACACGCTACGATTTTTTTTTGTGTGTGGATTAGAGGAAGGACTAGTTAATGCGCCTCTCATTCCAAGAGACGTGGATGAACTGAAAGACTGAATACCAGAAGCTGTTGCAACCATTGACAGCGCAAAGTTGGGATGCGTTTGGCAAGAATTGAACTGCAATAACTTTTTTAACCTAAGAGAATTAATTGATCCAACGGAACAGTTTTTAACACTTTTGTTACAAAGATTAAAATCAGTATATATACTACTGAACCTTATACCTAGAAACCTTATTCGAATTTTAATCACTAATCCATTAAATAATTTGCTGTTAAAATTTCTAAAATTTAAGGCTTAAGCTTAAGGGAGTCTTCAGAAGAAATTTAAGTTCAGAGAATCTGGTTTAATTAGTGTCTAATAACACTGTGCAACAAATTTGAATTGAAAAAAAAGTACAAGACATATAAGACCTGTTTCGGTGTAAGAAAAGTATGCTGATTCCAAATCTGACATTTATTTCTCTGGATTAGGTACCACTTTCATGTACTTTATTATTAATTATTTTGAAAAAAAAAAATAAAACACCGAATTCACCAGTTTAAACAACAGTTGTCCTCTTAACTCTCTTGTGTAGAGTGTCATCATCCTTTTTTAAATTCCAGCAGTAGTCTGCCAACATACCAGTGTTCCATTTTCCTTTAAAACGTTTTTCTATTAATGAAATATCTTGATGGAACCTTTCGCCATGTTCATCACTCACATGGCCAAGATTCCCAGCAAAAAAAAAATCCAAATGAGAGTGGAGCACATGAACTTTTAGAGACATGTTACATCCTATATCATGAAAATGATGCAATAGATCATTCACAACTTGCACATAGTCTTCTGAACGATGTTTTCCCAGGAAGTTATCACAAACTTTCTTGAATTACTCAAAGGCACATTTTTCTTTTCTCATGAGATGTGTGTTAAAAGTTTCATCAAGAACAATTTTTCGAATTTGGGGACCTATGAAGATACCTTCTTTTATTTTAGCTCGACTTAATGAAGGAAACTTTTCTGCAAGATATGCAAATGCCAAGGAATCCTTGTCTAGTGCTTTCACAAACTGCTTGAACAAACCGAGATAATATGCAAAGGTGGTAAATGGATTCTATCACTTTGCAGAAGTGGTTTGTGTTTGATGTTATGTTTTCCTTGCTCAATTTCATCTCTAGCAGGCCAGTGCTTGCGTGCATAGTGTTCAGCTCTTGCTCTAGAGTCCCATAATCACAAGAAGCAACAAAATTTAGTATAGACTGCCTGAAGGCCAGTGAGCATGGCTATAACCTTGAAATCTGCACAAACATGCCATTTATGGACTTCATAATGTATGCTTGCTAAAATCGTTTTTAAATTTTCATATGATTCTTTCATGGTTGTGTTGTAAGCTATAGGAACAGATGGCAGGGTGTTCCCATTGTGAAGCAAAACAGCTTTTATGCTTTCCTTGGATGCATCTAAGAAAAGTCGCCAGTTGGTGTTATCATATTGTATCTCCAGCTGTTCAAAAAGTCCAACAATGTCATTGCAGAAGCATAAATCATCTGTCAAAGTGAACAAAACATGCAAGTTTTGTGCACGTTTTCTGTACAATGTTATTTTCACACCTTTTCGAAGAAGATTTCGTTCTTTAAGCCTTGATGCAAGAAGTTCACTTTTGTCTGTGGTTAAATAAAGATCTCTGCATAAGTCATTAAGAGCATCTTGAGAAAATAGTATTGGTTTATTATTGCTTTCTGAATTAGAAAATTAGATGCATTATGTTTTTACTTTTGAAAAAATTAGCCCTTGGTCTAGAAAATATTATGCTAACCAAGCTAGCTCTGTCATCTAGCTCTCTTAAATCTGGAAAAATAGCTCATTTCGGCTGACTTTAGCAAATAAATGATTCAAATAAATGATTTAACAAATAATGTACATAATATGTGTATATTAAACTGTTTTTCTCTTAAGATTTATAATTTAATACATCTAATATGTGACTGCAAAGTCGTCAGTAACCCATTTTTGACGTTTTTACTGAAATTTACGACTGTGGCAATTTTGCACAAATTATACCTAATTCAACAAAAAGAAAGCCAGAAATAAAATTTTCACGTTACTAGGTATACAAAAATTGCTGCAGATATCCTGTACTTTTTTTAGTGTTGCACAGTGTAATCATGGATCGAAAATATTTTTTGTAACAAGGTGGTCACCACTTATCAATACCAAAAGGCTCATCGAGGATAAAGTTTAATGAATGTAAGGTGGTAGTGTAGTTATCATTAATAATGTGAATTGGATAAAATTTGGATTATTTAAGAGGATGGCTCAACAAGAACATGTTTACGTTGAAGTGTTGTAATCGGCCGGGAAGCAGGCCAGTGAAACACTATATCACTTGATGTATGTCATGTGACCAATAGTGCTCACACTGAACATCTTTGAACATTCCATGAAAAACTTGTGATTACAGGTTTTCTGAATATACCAGATGCGTTTCTATATCCTTAATATTTCAAGAGATATTCAATGTCAAAATTTGCTCAAGATTTTGGAACAACACCCTGTATTTATTTAAGTACTAGCATGCCGCCCGGCGTTGCTTGGTCGTAAAATACGCTTCAATATAATAGTATAATTCATGCAGAGTATTTATTATTATAGAGCAATTCTTTATTAAATCTAATATGTATCAGTGAGATCAAAATTAAATATACATAGATATGATTTGGGTGTAATCTCCATCCTCATTCCTCAGCCTCTGAACCACGCCTATATATATATATATATATATATATATATATATATATATATATATATATATATATATATATATATATATATATATATATATATATATATATATATATATATATATATTTCAGCATTATTTCCCGCGGTTGAAGTTGGTTGTGTTGATTTGCTCCTTGCTAATGGAGTCAGAGATGGTTTCGTGACCGGGTTCTAATCTCCCGACTGTACAGATGATTCTCGAAAGGATGAAACACCAGTGTCTGTAGGCATTTAAAAATTATTATAGTAATAATTATGTCGGCCTTTTAAAAACTCGGTTCTTATTGTTGAATACTTCAAAGTTGAAATAGAAATAAGCTGAAAAGGGTTGATATGCCATAAAACCAAGCAACCAACCAACCTGTATACACACACACACACACACACACACACACACACACACACACACACACGCAGATAAAGTTGAGTTTTTTTTCCCCTGATATTGATATTAAAAGATTACTTTATCTATTGAAAAATTATTAAAACGTACCAGGTTTTCCTGAAAAAAAAAACACTGTACAAAGAGGTCTGTTAAATATCCATATATTTAACAGACAAACTCTTAAACTATTGGGCACATAACACTAATATTAACAGAAAACTAATTATACACCAAGAATGCTTTAGGACGAGTAAAATCTTTGTTTGGGTTTCGCTTCTAGCTGATGTCATCAGGTAATTAAAAAAAAAAACTTAATAAATGCGAATATCTGCATGATTTTAAATATATTTAGATTTATTTTACGGCAAGCTGAATAAAAATATTTATTTACAAGCTTGAAAAATAAAACTTTTCCTTTTAATTTCTTACAGTTTTTTAAGACAGTAAATATTTTTGGACAATTTTATTTGGTGAAAATCCCTCACGAACGAAGACAAAATTCAATGAAAAAAAAAAAAATTGAAGTAAATCTTCTCACGACAGGGGACAAATTCTAAGTACAGTTTTGATAAAAAAAGCTTACTTGGGTTAATGTCAGGTTCCTGCGTTTCTTTTCTGCTTTCTTCTTTTTTTTCCCACGTAATAAATAAATATTGCTCGAGATTTTGAAATTGGAAATATAATATTATTTTTTTAAAATTAAATTTTTACTTCTGTACTCTTTAAATAATTTTATTTTCTTTCAATAGCTTTTCCTTTACTTTAAATAACTTATTTATTTTTCTATAAATATTTTCTCCTTTTCCTATAGACATTCCTATATACTTTTCTTTTTTATTCATTCATCGATTAGATAAATAAATATCAATTCTAAAGTTTTCGATTTCGATTGTGTTTTTTATTTTTAAATTTTTCTTTACACATTTAGTGAATTCAAATATTTATAAAAAATGAGGACAACAAAAAATAGAGGTTTATTTTAATACGAAATAGAAATTTTCGTAACTAATAAAATATAAATAATCGTTAAATTTTGAGAAAACATTAACATCAATGACATTTTTAAAATAATTGGTTTCTTTGACTAAAATACAAATATTTCGGTATTTTTTTTTACATTAGCAACAACATTGTGAACTTTTAAAGGTTTTCGGGTATGATGACAACGAATTCGGAGCTGATAAGTAGTTTATCAGATATGAAAACATTTGTTATCCAAACGTAAAAGCTTATATAATCCTTGGCAGCCATTTTTTCACAATCGAGGAATTAGGAATGCGCATGCGTAACGACTTTCGAGAAAGAGCACCCCCAAACTCCCCATGTAAAAACTAAATACTCTTGATTTCTCTGTTAGCATACATGAAAGCCTATAAACGTCGACATTTACAGTTCAAAAACCACCACAGGATTGAAATCAATCATTCAAACATAAAAAAGTTCTCTTGCCCATTATTTTTAAATGTAATTCAATAAAATTTGAATTTGCTCAAAAACAATAAATGGAAGAGCCAAACAACAGTTGCCAAACAGCAGTTGCAGTATTGTAAGTATAATCCTCTTTTTACACCGTCTTCCGAAATCATCCTACACTAGAACTTTACATTATTCATATTTAATTCTGATATTACTTTAAGTTACCCTTAAAATGGTAAAAAGAGATAGATCTAACAAAACTTTATAGTCTTCAGAAGTGGTTTATATATCAAACAAGATGTTGCTGTCTTTGGGAATCGAAGGTTTGATTCGGTTCCGAATTCTTTCTTTCTAATTGAAATGGTTTCTGAAAACCCGGTACTTCTGCAATACTGCGTGGTAACCACGTTTTTGGTTTTCAGTTTGGAGAGTATTATTATGATGATACATTCATTTGATGATCAGTCTACAATAGAGATGTCTAATTGCACAAATTACCATTTGGCCAGGTGGTAAATTTCAGTTGGTGACCTGATGACTAAGATTTTCGCATATATTGCTAAAAATTTCTGCAATGTTGGAAGACCTTATGAAAGAGCAATAAATGATGCTGTTGGTAGGATCAATTATCTTTTACAAGACTTATTAATCTGTTGATTGTGTTATTGATGAAGATGAAGCAGTAGAAATTCCCGTAGAATTCACTACAACCGACTGCAATGCCAAATCATAACCTGATATTGAAGGAAGGAGCTCCAGTTATATTATTAAGAAATCTTGATTCACCTAAACTGTGCAAGGGCACACGGTTAGCAATAAGATCTGTGAAAACTAATGATCTGGAAGTCATTATAATTACTGGAAATTTTAAAGTTCAAAGTTAATTGCTCGGATTCTTCCTATTCTTTCTGATATTCCATTTCCGTCCAGTCATTTACAATCCCCAATAAAAATTAATTTTGCCATGTGTATAAATAAAGTGCAAGGACTAAGCCTCAAAGTTGTTAGATGTAACACCCAAAGATGCTCTTCAAAATTAATGCTACAGGTAGATTTACCAGTGTTCAGATATGCACTGCATTAAACTGAATTTTAATTATTTCATTAACAGAATAGATTACTAATGCCATCTTTATATATATTGTACATAAATTGGTTAAAATAAAGGAGATTTAAGTTTTCAGATATGATATAAAATAACAATTGAAACTCTTACATCATATTTTGAAAGAAGAACGACCAAAAGATAAAAGATTAAAGTAGAAAAGAAGATTACGGCTACTGACAAAATCTCCGTAAAATAAAACTCACCTACTCTTCCCACTTTATTTCCTTTAATCAATAAGAATATTACGTATGAGGACGGAATAATCATGTTTGGGGAACATTCCTATATCAAATACAACCTGGCAACGTCGAGTATTTTACATAGTATATATATATATATATATATATATATATATATATATATATATATATATATATATATATATATATATACTGAAGAAGACCGAAGGATCAATCGAAATGTCCTTTTTTAAAAAAACATTTTTTTTTCGAAAACCTTTTTGTATTTCTACACGTCAACACATATGAAATAAATATAGAAAAGATATAAACCTCTGTATATTTTTCGTATTGATTTTTTTTTTGGGTCGAGCACTATCGTAAATAATCTCACTCGCTACTTAATTTGGCTGAAAAAATGCGAAGCTCGCGGTTTGTTTACAAACAAACGTTTGAGCACTTTACGAGTGGCGGACGGATGTTTATTTAAATAGACATTCGGACAGATTAGTTGCGGGCACCGCTTCCGTGGTCAGGGGGTAGAACTGCCGACTGTCATCACGACGGTTCTAGGTTCGATCCTCGGCTTTGGGATAGGTGTTAGTCTAGCGGCACTGATGACTTGTGATACAACGAAACAGGACTGTATGTCGATGACTACAAATATATATATATATATATATATATATATATATATATATATATATATATATATATATATATAAGTAGTAGCGTTCGTATGTGTGCCTGTGTGTGTATAACTCTCCTACAGCCAACACTAGTGGACCGATGATGACTAAAACTGGCATGAAGATGGCCCCCATCTAGACATGGTGCATACCATTTTTCAAGGTCAAGGTCATAGCTTATGCACACATACACTTCTACAGCCACACCAGTGGACCGATCATGACCAAACCTAGCATGATGGTGATCCATCACCTAGGGATGGTGCATATCATATTTCAAGGTTAAAGAAAAGAAGAAAACAACATCACACAGTCTTAATTAAATATCCAATTCATACCGTGTTAGGACTGATTAAGGGATCAGAAAAATTCTTTCTGCATGATGTCTCCCGGAAAGATAATTAGTTTAAACTGGAATGCCTCCGATTTTTGTCCATCAACCACTACTCTTATGAGCCTATCGGAGAGAAATGATTTAATGATTGAGAAAACATTTCCAGTTATACCGTAGCTGGAAATCTTGTGAAGTAGACCCTTATGCAATACCTTGTCGAGGGCCTTTGATATGTCAAGAGCAATTGCCCTAGAAAGGAAGCCTTTGTCAAGAGATTCACTAATCCTGTGGGATATAACCGTCAGCACATCTGTTATATACTGGGTGATATGGCTGTGACGTCTATTTTGTTAGCACCGTCTATATTCTAGCTGTCCGAGATTTTTGAATATCTGGATAGATAGATAGTTTGTTTGGGCATATATGCATATGTTGTTGTCTCGTCTAGTGAATGGAATCACCGCTGTTCATCTATCTATGAATAACAAGACGCTTTGTTATAAAACAATTTGATTTATTTAATAACAACATATACACATCAATACGGCGGTGAAGGAATGAGAGGGTGGCGGGAAGGGTGTGGTTGCGACCGTGACAGGCAGTTGAGCGTCGTCTGTCCTTTTCTGCTGTCACCTCTCTCTGTCTCTCTTGACTTGTTTATGATTGCTTTTTATGAATTTTCCCGTTAATCGATTTACGTAATCGACCCACATTCTGACTCTGTTGATATTTGCATTTGGTCGTATTTGCGGCCGAATTACGTCATCTTATTCCCGGGTTTCATTTTTTGTCGGTCAGGGTTTAAGTTCATCCGAACTTTGCTCCATTCAACGTCTGACCCATAAACCGACTTGCGTCATCGGACGAGGTCATCCAATTCCAGTTCATTCGCCCCTCCCCTTCTTATTGTACACATCTGCGGTAGATCTTGCAGAGCGGAAACCATATTGTGTGTCACTAAGAAGGTTATTAGTTTTCCTTACTTATATAACTACTAGTACTTATTAGGGGATTAGAAAAATTCTTTCTGTAACTGTATGATGTCTCCCGGAAAGATAATTAGTTTAAACTGGAATGTTATGACAGGTTCCAAATTTCTCGTGAGTGAACGTTTAAAATATCCATTTAATCTTTTTGGTTAAGTATTTTACCTTTGTTAGAAAATGCAAACAGTTGACAGTGAGTTTAACAACATTGAGAGTTTTGGAGAAAAGATCACGAATCCCCTGACCGCTGGAATATACGCCGACGTTTAATATCATCATCGCAACTCGTGACCCTCTAGCGAGCTGATGAGCCCCCTTGTTGAGTACTTTTGTCATGTATAGTACTCATTTCGTGGTTTGCTTAAACCCTCTGCAACTAGGCAATTCATGGGTTTGACATAATCGCTGACAAAGGCTCCCCTCTTACTCCGTATATGCAGGTTGTTCGAGATTTACAATAAATGAAAAGGTTATTGTGGTTAAAAGTAAAGAACCTTACCTCATGCATCGTGCAGCTCGTGTTAGGAAAAAAAAAAAAAAAAGAGAAAATAAAAATGGCAGCCCGCTGGTATTTATGGACTGAAAATCACGTGATGTGACGAGAGGGGGTATGCAAATGAGATGTGGTTGGGTCTCTCTATAAAAGAGCCGTCTACTTTATTTTGGGCGTCAGTGTGGAAAGTGCAGAGAGAAGAGAACAGTTGGATTTGAGTTTGAGACTTTTGATCTGAGGTTGAGTTCAAATTTAACGTCGGTTATTTCTTCGGATAGTCTGTTGGCGTCATGATTCAAGCATCCATCTGTACCATTGTATTATATTAGACTTTATAATTAGATCGTTGACCTGTTAATGTAATGTTAATGTTAATATAATTAGATCGCTGACCTGTTAATGTAATGTTAATGTTAATATAATTAGATCGCTGACCTGTTAATGTAATGTTAATGTTAATATAATTAGATCGCTGACCTGTTAATGTAATGTTAATGTTAATATAATTAGATCGCTGACCTGTTAATGTAATGTTAATGTTAATATAATTAGATCGTTGACCTGTTAATGTAATGTTAATGTTAATATAATTAGATCGTTGACCAGTTAATGTAATGTTAATGTTAATATAATTAGATCGTTGACCTGTTAATGTAATGTTGATGTTAATATAATTAGATCGTTGACCTGTTAATGTAATGTTAATGTAATGTTAATGTTAATATAATTAGATCGTTGACCTGTTAATGTAATGTTAATGTAATGTTAATATAATTAGATCGTTGACCTGTTAATGTAATGTTAATGTAATGTTGATGTTAATATAATTAGATCGTTGACCTGTTAATGTAATGTTAATGTAATGTTAATGTTAATATAATTAGATCGTTAACCTGTTAATGTAATGTTAATGTAATGTTAATGTTAATATAATTAGATCGTTGACCTGTTAATGTAATGTTAATGTAATGTTGATGTTAATATAATTAGATCGTTGACCTGTTAATGTAATGTTAATGTAATGTTGATGTTAATATAATTAGATCGTTGACCTGTTAATGTAATGTTAATGTAATGTTAATGTTAATATAATTAGATCGTTGACCTGTTAATGTAATGTTAATGTAATGTTAATGTTAATATAATTAGATCGTTGACCTGTTAATGTAATGTTGATGTTAAAATAATTAGATCGTTGACCTGTTAATGTAATGTTAATGTAATGTTAATGTTAATATAATTAGATCGTTGACCTGTTAATGTAATGTTAATGTAATGTTAATGTTAATATAATTAGATCGTTGACCTGTTAATGTAATATTAATGTTAATATAATTAGATCATTGACCTGTTAATGTAATGTTAATGTTAATATAATTAGATCGTTGACCAGTTAATGTAATATTAATGTTAATATAATTAGATCATTGACCTGTTAATGTAATGTTAATGTTAATATAATTAGATCGTTGACCTGTTAATGTAATGTTAATGCTAATATAATTAGATCGTTGACCTGTTAATGTAATGTTGATGTTAATATAATTAGATCGTTGACCTGTTAATGTAATGTTAATGTTAATATAATTAGATCGTTGACCTGTTAATGTAATGTTAATGTTAATATAATTAGATCGTTGACCTGTTAATGTAATGTTAATGTTAATATTAGATCGTTGACCTGTTAATTCAATGTTAATGTCATGTTAATGTTAATATAATTAGATCGTTGACCTGTTAATGCAATGTTAATGTAATGTTAATGTTAATATAATTAGATCGTTGACCTGTTAATGTAATGTTAATGTTAATATAATTAGATCGTTATATAATTAGATCGTTATATAATTAGATCGTTGACCTGTTAATGCAATGTTAATGTAATGTTGATGTTAATATAATTAGATCGTTGACCTGTTAATGTAATGTTAATATAATTAGATCGTTGACCTGTTAATGTAATGTTAATGTTAATATATTAAGAACGTTGACCTGTTAATGTAATGTTAATGCTAATATAATTAGATCGTTGACCTGTTAATGTAATGTTAATGTTAATATAATTAGATCGTTGACCTGTTAATGTAATGTTAATGTTAATATAATTAGGTCGTTGACCTGTTAATGTAATGTTAATGTTAATATAATTAGATCGTTGACCTGTTAATGTAATGTTAATGTTAATATAATTAGATCGTTGACCTGTTAATGTAATGTTAATGCTAATATAATTAGATCGTTGACCTGTTAATGTAATGTTAATGTTAATATAATTAGATCGTTGACCTGTTAATGTAATGTTAATGTTAATATAATTAGATCGTTGACCTGTTAATGTAATGTTAATGTTAATATAATTAGGTCGTTGACCTGTTAATGTAATGTTAATGTTAATATAATTAGATCGTTGACCTGTTAATGTAATGTTAATGTTAATATAATTAGGTCGTTGACCTGTTAATGTAATGTTAATGTTAATATAATTAGATCGTTGACCTGTTAATGTAATGTTAATGTTAATATAATTAGGTCGTTGACCTGTTAATGTAATGTTAATGTTAATATAATTAGATCGTTGACCTGTTAATGTAATGTTAATGTTAATATAATTAGATCGTTGACCTGTTAATGTAATGTTAATGCTAATATAATTAGATCGTTGACCTGTTAATGAAATGTTAATGTTAATATAATTAGGTCGTTGACCTGTTAATGTAATGTTAATGTTAATATAATTAGATCGTTGACCTGTTAATGTAATGTTAATGTTAATATAATTAGATCGTTGACCTGTTAATGTAATGTTAATGCTAATATAATTAGGTCGTTGACCTGTTAATGTAATGTTAATGTTAATATAATTAGATCGTTGACCTGTTAATGTAATGTTAATGTTAATATAATTAGATCGTTGACCTGTTAATGTAATGTTAATGTTAATATAATTAGATCGTTGACCTGTTAATGTAATGTTAATGTTAATATAATTAGGTCGTTGACCTGTTAATGTAATGTTAATGCTAATATAATTAGATCGTTAACCTGTTAATGTAATGTTAATGTTAATATAATTAGATCGTTGACCTGTTAATGTAATGTTAATGTTAATATAATTAGGTCGTTGACCTGTTAATGTAATGTTAATGCTAATATAATTAGATCGTTGACCTGTTAATGTAATGTTAATGTTAATATAATTAGATCGTTGACCTGTTAATGTAATGTTAATGTTAATATAATTAGATCGTTGACCTGTTAATGTAATGTTAATGTTAATATAATTAGATCGTTGACCTGTTAATGTAATGTTAATGTTAATATATTAAGAACGTTGACCTGTTAATGTAATGTTAATGCTAATATAATTAGATCGTTGACCTGTTAATGTAATGTTAATGTTAATATAATTAGATCGTTGACCTGTTAATGTAATGTTAATGTTAATATAATTAGGTCGTTGACCTGTTAATGTAATGTTAATGCTAATATAATTAGATCGTTGACCTGTTAATGTAATGTTAATGTTAATATAATTAGATCGTTGACCTGTTAATGTAATGTTAATGTTAATATAATTAGATCGTTGACCTGTTAATGTAATGTTAATGTTAATATAATTAGATCGTTGACCTGTTAATGTAATGTTAATGCTAATATAATTAGATCGTTGACCTGTTAATGTAATGTTAATGTTAATATAATTAGATCGTTGACCTGTTAATGTAATGTTAATGTTAATATAATTAGGTCGTTGACCTGTTAATGTAATGTTAATGCTAATATAATTAGATCGTTGACCTGTTAATGTAATGTTAATGTTAATATAATTAGATCGTTGACCTGTTAATGTAATGTTAATGTTAATATAATTAGATCGTTGACCTGTTAATGTAATGTTAATGTTAATATATTAAGAACGTTGACCTGTTAATGTAATGTTAATGCTAATATAATTAGATCGTTGACCTGTTAATGTAATGTTAATGTTAATATAATTAGATCGTTGACCTGTTAATGTAATGTTAATGTTAATATAATTAGGTCGTTGACCTGTTAATGTAATGTTAATGCTAATATAATTAGATCGTTGACCTGTTAATGTAATGTTAATGTTAATATAATTAGATCGTTGACCTGTTAATGTAATGTTAATGTTAATATAATTAGATCGTTGACCTGTTAATGTAATGTTAATGTTAATATATTAAGAACGTTGACCTGTTAATGTAATGTTAATGCTAATATAATTAGATCGTTGACCTGTTAATGTAATGTTAATGTTAATATAATTAGATCGTTGACCTGTTAATGTAATGTTAATGTTAATATAATTAGATCGTTGACCTGTTAATGTAATGTTAATGTTAATATAATTAGGTCGTTGACCTGTTAATGTAATGTTAATGCTAATATAATTAGATCGTTGACCTGTTAATGTAATGTTAATGTTAATATAATTAGATCGTTGACCTGTTAATGTAATGTTAATGTTAATATAATTAGGTCGTTGACCTGTAAATGTAATGTTAATGTTAATATAATTAGATCGTTGACCTGTTAATGTAATGTTAATGTTAATATAATTAGGTCGTTGACCTGTTAATGTAATGTTAATGCTAATATAATTAGATCGTTGACCTGTTAATGTAATGTTAATGTTAATATAATTAGATCGTTGACCTGTTAATGTAATGTTAATGTTAATATAATTAGGTCGTTGACCTGTTAATGTAATGTTAATGCTAATATAATTAGATCGTTGACCTGTTAATGTAATGTTAATGTTAATATAATTAGATCGTTGACCTGTTAATGTAATGTTAATGTTAATATAATTAGATCGTTGACCTGTTAATGTAATGTTAATGTAATGTTAATGTAATGTTAATGTTAATATAATTAGATCGTTGACCTGTTAATGTAATGTTAATGTTAATATAATTAGATCGTTGACCTGTTAATGTAATGTTAATGTAATGTTAATGTTAATATAATTAGATCGTTAACGTGTTAATGTAATGTTAATGTTAATACAATTAGATCGTTGACGTGTTAATGTAATGTTAATGTTAATACAATTAGATCGTTAACGTGTTAATGTAATGTTAATGTTAATACAATTAGATCGTTAACGTGTTAATGTAATGTTTATGTTAATACAATTAGATCGTTAACGTGTTAATGTAATGTTAATGTTAATACAATTAGATCGTTAACGTGTTAATGTAATGTTAATGTTAATACAATTAGATCGTTAACGTGTTAATGTAATGTTAATGTTAATACAATTAGATCGTTAACGTGTTAATGTAATGTTAATGTTAATATAATTAGATCGTTAACGTGTTAATGTAATGTTAATGTTAATATAATTAGGTCGTTAACGTGTTAATGTAATGTTAATGTTAATATAATTAGATCGTTAACGTGTTAATGTAATGTTAATGTTAATACAATTAGATCGTTGACGTGTTAATGTAATTTTAGTGTTAATATAATTAAATCGTTGACGTGTTAATGTAATGTTAATGTTAACATAATTAGATCGTTGACGTGTTAATGTAATGTTAATGTTAACATAATTAAATCGTTGACGTGTTAATGTAATTTTAATGTTAATATAATTAGATCGTTGACCTGTTAATGTAATGTACATGTTAATATAATTAGATCGTTGACTTGTTAATATAATGTTAATGTTAATATAATTAGATCGTTGACGTGTTAATGTAATGTTAATGTTAATATAATTAGATGGTTGACCTGTTAATGTAATGTTAATGTTAATATAATTAGATCGTTGACGTGTTAATGTAATGTTAATGTTAATATAATTAGATCGTTGACGTGTTAATGTAATGTTTTAGAACTAGGTTAGTGGTTTTAGGTGGCCGTTCTCCTTTTTTTTATATATACATATAAATATACCTATGTGTACACAATAATGCACATATATATACATATATACATATATATATATATGCATATATGTGTGTGATCGTTTATGTATATTCATGTTTATTTAATTTATTTATTTGTTTTCTATTGTTATTGTTAGTTTTAAAGCTATTTTGTATCGCTATCCTAGAGTAAGTTTTATTTTGTCAACACAGTTGTCTGCTATTTCCCGCCTTCATCAGAAAAATCAGTTCTAATAAATAACAATAACTAATAGATAAAAACTTAAATGAAAAATTCATTCGATTTGGCGATGGGTGCCAGAGACTGCAGAGGCATCAGATCTCGTGGGATTATTCATTCTATATACCCTCACAAGCATATTCGATACTACGGATATCGGCTTATATAGAGATGACGGACTAGCTATAATAAAAAACTCCAACAAAGTCAAGGGAGAAAACTTTAAGAAAATCATACACAAAGAAATGAAAAAATTAGGCCTAAAAGCGGACATATCAGCTAACATAAAAATAACAAACTTCCTGGACGTCACGTTAAACTTAGATAAAAACACATATGAACCATACTTAAAAGATAACGCTACTCCAATTTACGTAAACAGCAAGTCCAACCACCCACCATCAATTATAAAACATATTCCTAACTCGATCGTAAGTAGACTCAGTAATAACTCAAGCAATGAAAATGCATTTAACAGGCCATCCAATATTTACGAAACAGCTCTAAAAACTATTGGATACAAAAATATCGATATCAAATATAAGCAACAAAACACCAACAACTATAATAAAATTAAAAACAGAAGAAAAAGAACTATAATTTAGTATACGGCCCCATACAATCAAATGTTAAAAACAAAACTTGGCAAGAAATTTCTAGATCTTATTGAAAAACACTTTCCCGCAACCAACCCCTTACACAAAATCTTCAATAAAAATACCTTGAAGTTATCTTACAGTTGTTGCGAAAATTTAGAGATGATAATTAAGGCACATAATAACAAAATACTAAATGAAAACAATGTAAACAACAACAAAATAAACAATAAAAAAAGTAGACACCATGACAGAAATAAAACCAACACTAGCAGAAATAATAATAATAATAATAATAATAATAATAATAATAATAATAATAATAATAATAACAAACCAACCCCGGACAAGAACAACCATACCATAAATAAAAATACTAATAACGAACAAGATAAATGCAATTGTAGACACCGCACACTTTGCCCAGTCCAAAATAAATGTCTAACAAAAAGCGTAGTTTATCAAGCAACAATATTTGCGAAAGAAAACCCGAATAACAAGAAATATTACATAGGCATGACTTCCTTAGATTTCAAAACCCGATACTATGACCACAAAAGCACATTCAAAAATAAAAAAACACCGTATAAAAACAACACTAGCGAATAAATACTGGGAACTCAAAGAAAGCGGACATTCGCCAGTAGTCGAATGGAAAATAATGAGACAAGCTACCACATGCAGACATTTAGACGACCCATGTAAATTATGCCTCCATGAAAAATTTTCTATCATGTACTTTAAAGAACCTCAAAATCTATTAAACTGTAGGCGGGAAATAGCAAACAACTGTGTTGACAAAATAAAACTTACTCTAGGATAGCGATACAAAATAGCTTTAAAACTAACAATAACAATAGAAAACAAACAAATAAATAAATTAAATAAACATGAATATACATAAACGATCACACACACATGTATATATATATATATATGTATATATATGTGCATTATTGTGTACACATAGGTATATTTATATGTATATATATAAAAAAAGGCGAACGGCCACCTAAAACCACTAACCTAGTTCTAAAACAGATCCTTTGATAAAATGCATGCCCATTGGCTGATAGGAAGGGGTGCGGTGGATACTAGAACGCTGATTGGCCAACTAGAAATCCTCAACATATATAAAAACAAGAAGCAACGACAGAATTCGCGCATAAGCCTGACGAATCCTATAGTTGTATGAAACGCAGAATATTCAGTGTAGCTTAATCGCCATATATATTTTATAAATTACTAACGAGCTCTACCTACGTATTGAACACTTTTGAAGTAAATACTTAAAGTTTACGCATAAATCTATACTTTCGTATATTAAATTTATGTGAATAAATGAAGTAGTTATACATTTATATATATATATTTATATATATATTTATATATATATATTCATATATATGTATTTATATATATATATTTATATATATATTTATATATATATATTCATATATATGTATTTATATATGTATATTTATATATGTATTTATATATGTATATTTATATATATATTTATATATGTATATTTATATATATATTTATATATATATATTTATATATATATTTATATCCGTATATATATATATTTATAGTTAGATCTATAAATATATAGTTATATCTATATATCTATCTATCTATCTATCTATCTATCTATATATATATATCCATATATATCTATATATATTTATATCTATATATATATATCTATATATATATCTATGTATATATATCTATATATATTCATATCTACAGGGTGGTCAAAACGTCAGGTAACATTGTAAAGAAAAACGATATTAGCCATACACGTATATTTAAGTACCATACATTGAAATATAAAATGAAACAAACATGAAATATGTTTACTTTTTTTAATTGTCGTCCATTTCTCTCTATCAATCGCTGGAAGCGATTAACCACTGATTGTGTAACACGTGTAATCATGTCAGCTGATATCCGCGCAATCTCCTCTTCAATAAATAACTTTAAAGACGCTATTGTATCAGGCTTCTTGCCATAAACGCTATCCTTTACATAGCCTCAAAGCCAGAAATCAGGAGGGGTAGTTTATATATTACACTAAAATATTTAAACAAATAATATTAAACGAATAGAGATTATAATGGATCATATTGTTTTTTCTACCTTTAACATGTTACCTGACTTTTTGACCACCCTGTATATCAATATATTTATATTTATATATCTGTCTATATATACATATTTGTATCTATATATATATTTATATATATCTATATATACATATTTATATCTATATATTTTTATATGTATATATAAATTTTTGTCTCTCTATATATAATATATATATATTATATATATATATGTATATATATATATATATATATATATATATATATATATATATATATATATATATATGAAAGAGAGAGATAAATTCAAGTTTCAAATAATGTAAGATTCCAACCGTCTTTTAATAAGTTCGAGCTAAACATTGCAAAATGACTCTGCTAATTGAGAATATGTTTGCAGTTTTGAAATATCCATTTCAAGTGTAGCATTCTTTTCATTTCTTTTATCTCATTGAAATGCCGGATCGAATCGATCTTATTAAAGGACAAGAAATTTTGACATTCCATATTTCGAATCGAATTGAAAAAACATTATTGATGTTCGTTTTGTATTTTTTTGAACGATAATTAAAAAAAAATCAAATTTGTATCATTATTTGTTTTCTAAATAAAAAAAAGACATGTTTTCTTGTATCATTTCGTAAATACTTGAATTTTGACTTCCTTTTGTTATAAATTATTTATGTATGTCTTTAATTTGATTTTGGAATGATTTCAAAAGTTGTTTTTTCTTTCTCATTATCCGCTGCGATTTTGGGACGATTCCAGTTGGAATATGCTCACCCGAATGCCTAGAGGAGAGAACTTGAATAACTACTAGACACTATATTTTAGTGTCTACGGTCTTTCCGTACAAGAGTTTGTCAGGACAACCTGACATATCGATACTTTTACCTATCAGTAAATTCTGAGAAAAGTCACATAGTAGTCGCAGCCTAAATAAAATCTCATAAATCCGTTATAATAAATATAATAAATCCGTTATAATAAATACATTTTTACATATTTTGGGCATATATACATACATACATTTTAACAGATAGGTGAGATTTATATTTTAGCACGTGATTCTTGCAAAATATATATTAAGTAGTAACCTTATTTTCATATTACGTTAAGGAAAATCGATTTCACTAAATAGTTGTATGTTAGTTACTGTTTATAGCGCGAGAACTATTATAAGTACTTGTTATTTTAAGTTGATCTATTTTGATAATATATTTAATTTAATTTATTTTGAATTATCATTACCGACATCGATTTTTTTAGAAACCGGTTAACACACACTTGTTTATACGAGGAATAGTGCACCTTCTACGAGTGTTGTTGTCTATGGCACAACCTTAAGCTAGACACTCCACCATGTGGCGTATGGAAGAGGACAGATCCCAGTAATTGGAGAAATAAATTAAATAAGATTTGAAAACATATTTATTGAAAGAAAAGGCTAGGACCGAACCCAGTAATCGGAAATTGAAAATAATACACATTGCAATCCTAGGAATATCGAACAATTGTCCATTGTGTTTAGAAATAACTAAATATATTAATTATGTCAGGAGACCTTTCGGACCTGTGAGGCTGAAGGTGGCTACATTGAATAGATGTTAGCTCTACTACATAATCAAGTTACTTGAACTGATTTTTTTCAATAAGTTTTTAAAATAAAGCTGTAGTGTTTTTTAGGGCGACAATTTTATCGTTCCACCATGTATCGTTTTATATATCTGTCGCGTTTTAGTTTCAAGAATCGTATTCGTTGGTCTGTTAAATTTTCAGTTTGAAATACCATTATCGTTGGTCTGTCACATCGATTGACTGGCCGTGTCCTTCGCATGTCCGATCTCGTTTGTGTTTCACTTAAAAAAATACTTGAATGCATTCGCATATTTTTGTGTAGGCTAGTAATTAGTTTCTGTCCATCTCTCAGCCTCTTCAGACAATTCTCATCATCCGACATGCTTGTTTAAGTGCTCGGTTTTATTTGGAGCCAGAAGCTACCAGGAGACGAACAACTGAGCAAAATGAACTGGATAGAATGTTTCAAAAGAAAAGAAATTCGAATAACAATAAATAAATGAATAAAATAAAAAAAGAACATGTCTTATAATTAAGAAGAGTTCATTTATCGTTTTTGCTTCCACTGTGTGCTCTTCAAAATTCCAAAGTCAATTATTTATTTCTCTAAAAGAGGTTGAACTTGGTCTTTTGAGCTTAAAACTACACAAACAAACATGAATCATCGTAATCTACACTGCAAACATATCAGTATCAATATCATTTATAATTGCTGTCATGTCTTCGCAGTGTACAAAATCGCATTCGAAATCTGGTGGACGACGCCCTGTTCTCTCTACTACCTCTTCCTCACAGAAGGAACGCTGCTAGCCTTTCTCTACTTCCCCTTAATTTTCATGGTAGGCGCTCGACTGCGCTTCACTCTATAGCTCTCCACCGATAAAATATTCACAGCAAAAACTCGTCTAGTTAAAACCACCGTCAATAGCTTCCCCCTTTTGTTTTTCTCCATCTAAAACCAAGGGAAACTTCTAAAGCAAAGTTTCTTTGCTAGAACTGCTCATATTCTGAACACAATACTACGGGGCTGCTTTTCAGATGAATAAAACATGGTCGTTTTCAAGTCGAATGTAAACAAAAGTTTCACGAGCCGCCCTCTTAAATAATCAAATTCTGCCCATTTAAAGCAGAATTACCTATCATCACGATAACCATTCACCAAAAACATAATAAACTTTTATCCTCAAGTAGCATTCAGGCCTGTATATGTGGTGACATTCTAAACATCCACCTCACCAATGAGTTAACATTTTAATTAGATATTTTTTTTAACCAATTGTCATGAAATTTTAACGGTAGAATAGTATTATAATCTTCAAAAAAACATGCACATTTTCATGTAGTTTTGTTTCATAGAGCCAAAGATATGAGGAATTTAATATTCAATTTGTCTACGCGTATATATATATATATATATATATATATATATATATATATATATATATATATATATATATATATATTAGTAAGTTATAAACTATATAAGCAATTAAGCTACACAGAATATTTCGCGTTTCATTCACGCGGATGAGGATTCGTCAGGCTTATGCGAAGAGTTGTAGTTGTCTTGCGTTTTATATACGCACGTTCTATTGAGTTTTAGTTAGCCAATCAGCTTCCTAGTTTTCACCGCTCCCTTCCGATTCAGCACTTACAGGACAAAGGCCCAGTTTACCTTGGGTTCAGTCCTTCCTTTGTGTGTGCATTTTTTTAGCGGGGAGCGTAGTAATCTAGTGATCTGATCCATTTTAAATCCAGGTGTAGTAATATATATATATATATATATATATATATATATATATATATATATATATATATATATATATATATATATATATATATATATATATATGTCCGGAGTTGGGTTATTATTATTATTATTATTATTATTATTATTATTATTATTATTATTATTATTTCTACTAGTTACATATGTGTTCTTTGTGTTAGTTTTATTTTTGTCATGATGTCCCCTTTTTATTGTTTATTTTGTTGTTGTTTTCATTGCTTTTATTTAATATTTTGTTATTATGTGCTTTAATTATCATCTCTAAATTTTCGCAGCAGCTGTATAACTTTAGGTTATTTTTATTGAAAATTTTGTGTAAGGGATTGGTTACGGGGAAATGCTTTTCGATGAGATCTAGAAATTTCTTGCCAAGTTTCAAGGAAAATTGCAGCGAATGCCCGAGTGACCGCAACAAAAAACTAAATAAATAAAATAAAAATTAGCGACGGAGGCAGGCTCGAACCTGAAATGCGAATGCAAAGAAAATGTATTTTGTAAGCCATTTCATCCACTAGACTACGACGACTTACGATTTTCTGACCTTGAAAAATAAAGTTTATAAATATTAAAACATTCATAAATATGAATACGTGCGTGACTTGTGTCTGTTTTTCTATTTGAAAAGGTAAAAAAATTCTTATAGCCGTTTCAAAAATAATAGAAATAAACATGTATATATTAATCAAATTGTAAACAAACAGGAATACGAATATATATATATATATATATATATATATATATATATATATATATATATATATATAAGTGTGTGTGTGGGGGGAGACTTATGCATGCGTAATAGCGTCTACTAACTATAATATAAGTTGTATTTTTTTTTTAAATAAATAGAAAAGGGGTTTTTAATATGAATATCCATACATGCAAAAAAAAGCAACAAATTTATAAGAGTATATATATATATATATATATATATATATATATATATATATATATATATATATATTATGTTTATATTATATATATATATATTATATTATATATACGTGCGTGTGTGTTTATATGTAAATATTTTTAAATAGAATTTTTATAACATTTCTTCTATATACAACACTTTCCTTAGCACACAATTGGTTCAGCCTACTTCAGTCACATAGATCAGGAGTCTTCAAAGTTTTCGGAAGAGGGCAGGGGGGGCATATTGCTGACTTTTTAAGGTTAAACGTGTAAAAAAAAATGGGCTTAAAGATTTTTATGCAGTTTTGCTCGTTAGCTTTTTTTTTTTTTTTTTTTTAAGTGAAATTGTTTTTCCTTTCACAAACCTAATTCTTTTATTAATTTCCCATCACAAAAATATAAATTCCTGATTAAAAGAGCTCTGCAGGCCAGATTAAAGTCTTGACGAGTCGGATCTTAGTTTAGAAAACCCCTGGCATAGATCTTATGTACATTATGCATAATATAAAAAAAAACGTCAGAATATAAAATAAGGCCTTTTTTAGTTTTATGCAAAATAATACCTCATAGGAATAAAATAAATAAAAATTTAAAATAATAATTTAGCTCTAATATTTGCGATCGACCTTTTTTGTTTTTTACAACACATCTCTCTCTATCTCTCTCTCTCTCTTTCTCTCTCTCTCTTTCTCTCTCTCTCTCTCTCTATATATATATATATAGTAATTTATAAAATATATATGGCGATTAAGCTACACTGAATATTCTGCGTTTCATCCACTATAGGATTCGTCAGGCTTATGCGCGTATTCTGTGGTTGTCTCTTGTTTTTATATATGTTGAGGATTTTTAGTTAGCCAATCAGCTTTCTAGTATCCACCGCGCCCCTTCCTATCAGCCAATGGGCATGCATTTTATCGAACAAAGGATCTGTTTTAGAACTACGTTAGTGGTTTAAGGTAGACTTTTTTTATATAGATAGATAGATAGATAATAGTAGTTCAGCTCGGATTCGCTCCAGGCCTATCTACTTATAACTTTATGTGCATATATATATATATATATATATATATATATATATATATATATATATATATATATATATATATATTAAAGGTTTAACACATGTCCAAGTAATCTACATCTAAAATTTAAAGTGGTTAGACCTAAAATATGTGGAATAGTTTGGTAGAGTCTGCAAAGGTCAACTCTGTAAATTTTGACGTCTGCCCAGAAACTGATGAAAAAGTTTGCTGCATGTTTGAATACCCTTTATGTAAAATTTCAAATGTTTAGCCCCGAAATTGGCTGAATAGTTTGCTAGAGACCGCAAAGGTAAAATCTTTTAAACTTTGACCTCTTAGCAGCAAAATTTTCGGCTAAAACCGATTAAAAAGCTAGCCCTATAACTGAATACACTTTATGTAAAATTTCAAATGTTAAGACCAAAAATTGGCTGAGTAATTTGGTAGAGAAAACACATGTCAATGTTTTTAAAACTTTGACTCCAATTTTGACCATTTAACATTTATTGTCTTGGGCTCAAGTCGAATTATAAAGTTAGATCTATGTCCAAGTTACCTACATAAAAAGTGTCAAGTGTTTAGACCTAAAATTGGCGGAGGAGTTAATAGAGTTGTCAAAGGTCAAATTGTTCTGGCCAAAAACCGATTAAAAAGAATTTTCCAAATTTTAATACGCTCATATATATATATATATATATATATATATATATATATATATATATATATATATATATATATATATATATATATATACCTAAAGTATGTATGTATATATATATATATATACATACATATATATATATATATATATATATATATATATATATATATATATAGCCAGTAGAGTTTAGTTTCCTAGAAGTACATCCAATGAAACAACATGTGTCTACCGAAATATTGCTCAATGAGTGAACAGAGAAGGTATATTAATTTTATTTATACAAACATTAATGGCTACATATGTGCATACATGTTTCTGTAATCCCCCAACGTGGGTGATTACAGAAACATGTATGCACATATGTAGCCATTAATGTTTGTATAAATAAACTTAATATATATATATATATAAATATATATACATAAAGTACGTATGTATGTGTGTATATAAGGTATGTATATATATATATATATCTAAAGTATTAATATATATATCTAAAATATGTATATATATCTAAAGTATGTATATATATATCTAAAGTATGTATATATATATAGCTAAACTGTATATATATATCTAAAGTGAGTGTGTGTATATATATATAAAGTATATATATAAAGTATATATATATATATATCTCTAAAGTATATATATATATCTAAAGTATATATATATATAAAGTATATATATATATATATATCTAAAGTATATATATATATCTAAAGTATATATATCTATCTAAAGTATATATATCTATCTAAAGTATATATATATCTATCTAAAGTATATATATATCTATCTAAAGTATATATATATCTATATATCTATATATATATCTAAAGTATATATATAGCTAAAGTATATATATATATATATATATATATATATATATATATATATATATATATATATATATATATATATATATATATATATAAGTATTTCAAATTGACAGAATAGTTTGTAGGGAAATGTATACACACGCACAAACAGACAATTTCACTTATATATATATGATTATATATATAGTTGATTATATATATATATCTATGATTATATATATATAGTTGATTATATATATATATCTATGATTATATATATATAGTTGATTATATATACATATATATATCTATATATGCATATTTATGTATAGAGAGACAGTGTGTATGTATATATACATAAAGTGTATGTCTATATATATATGTGTGTGTGTATATATATAAAGCGTGTATATATATATATAGTGTATATATATATTTTATATATAAGTGTGTGTATATATATATATATAAAGTGTATATATATAAAGCATCTATATATATACATATCTAAAGTATGTATATATATACATTTATATATATAAAGTATGTATTTATATAAATAAAGTATGTATTTATATATCTAAAGTATGTATATATATAATGTATGTATGTATATATTTATATCTAAAGTATGTATATTTATATCTAAAATATGTATATATATCTAAAGTTTGTATATATATATCTATATCTAAAGTATGCATATATATATATCTAAAGTATGTGTATATATATATCTAAAGTATGTATGTATATATATGAAAAGTATGTATATATATATATATATATATATATATATATATATGAAAAGTATGTATATATATATATATATATGAAAAGTATGTATATATATATATGAAAAGTATGTATATATATATATATATATATATATATATATATATATACAGGTCATGTCATATGCTACTGGTACCATGTAACCCAGTACTACCTGCCTCATAGTCGCGTCACCGGCGACTAAACTGGTTCCCCCACCAGACTTGTTTGGTGAAGAGGGCGGCTAGTCTTCCTGAAGGATTAAAAACAAGGCCTTCCAAAGGGCGAATGAACTCTTTTCTTACTCAACGGCCTACTAGCACCGTGTATATTTGTGTTTGTGTATATGTGTATTGGGGTGGATAGGGCTCCCGTAAGCCGTGGTGAACGCAACCTTTCTAGGAGAAGCAAATCTCTGATTTAAAAGACCATAAAGCGGAAGACCAGTACCTGCATTAAACTGGTCTGCAGTTTAATTTGTTGCTGGCTATCTTGCTCTTGTTGCTGGATCTCAACATTTTGAACCGAGAGAGAGACTTAGCTGTCGTACAAAGCTAAGACTCTGTAACATCATCTTTGTATAGATACTCCCTCAGGCATTTGGGCTCATGAATTTTAAATGTCTGAGGGAGTGGCACTCGTCTGACAAGACGTTGTAATCATCATATATATACATATATATGAAAAGTATATATATATATATATATATATATATATATATATATATATATATATGAGCTTATTTCTCTTTTATATATATTGACGGCGTGAGATATTAAGAAAACAACACCAGTCATGTGTCAGAAACAGAGATACATCATTGAACTCCATGTCGGAAGAAATTGAACTAATCATCATTCACTGGCGCCTGTTAAACCTTTACGAAGCCGATGGACTTGATATTTGCACAGTTAGGGGATGGATTCATCGATTTCAGAGTGGAGACCGAAATGTAAGTGGAAAAGCGCACGCCGGACGCTCATGCACAGTCACTACCCCAACCGCTGAAAAAAAATGCATTGAGAATGGTGGTTATTATGTAGAAAAAATAAATTCTGGAGTAGAAAAGGTGTTCTCATTTTAATGGTACCACTCCCGTCTTTGTAGCTCTTTAACTTCTTATATTTACATATATGCCCCATAAATAATTATATCGTTTTGGTTATTGCCCCTATTTACAATGCCTCCCCACTGGACAGAGTTAGACACCAGGGTCGGTTTTTTAACGTGGAGAAAAGGTACAAAAATAAAAAAAATTGTATCAGTCGTTAAGGACTGTCCATTCACTGAAAGAGAACAAGAAATGGAAGTGCAGCATCTGAAGAACAGATACTACACTTTGAAATATTACATCTTTTATACAGGCAAAAATAAACATGAACAAAAAACTTAGGCACAAGGCCAGCTCAAAAAGAGGGAAAATACTACACTTTTATTTTGGCCAAAAGGCCATTTAATGCAGCAGTAAATGTTTTCTTTGTCGAAGGTATTCAGTTATCAGTCTGCTTCTCCTATTTAATAGTAAATGCCCACGAGGGTAGGCGTAAATAGCGCACTATTTACCCACACACCATCCACAAAAGCCAGAAACTGCTTTACAGATTAGCATCCGATGTAATCGTTGCCATTTATCACAATATGCATCTCATATATTTTCTTTCGTGCGTGTTTAGACAACGTACAGCTTTCTTGTATTCTTCTGTATGAGATGAGTTTTTAATAGCTGATGCATTCGTTTTTTTTTAAATCTTTATATTTATACAATATATCTTCTTACTGTGATAGAAAAACGTGTCTTAAATGTTTGTAATCGATAGTCGTATATTTATTCTACGGTCCCTGATGGGATTTTTTTTTTTTTACTTTTATTGGTCAGATGCGTCGTACAATGTTGTACTGGGAGTATGCCGATTGGGGTAGCCTTTCTTATCAATAATATAATAGCGAAAATGTGTGTAAGTGTGTGCGACTTTTTTCTATCTCTGGCAAAGGCTTTTTTCAAGTAGGCGCTTGGGGGGGGGTATTATTTCTTAGAAATGTTTATATACTACCTAGATTATAATATTTACGATTTACAAAAGGAGGTCATCTCCATCTTTTATTTGAGCGACTTTTCTTTTAGAAAATTCCCGCTATTATGTCTTCTCACATGTTTGTTCGTGTTTTTTTTCTTGATAAATAAAGCAAAAAATATTTGTAGAAATTGCGTTTCCCTGGCACTCGTCCCAGGGACGTCCAGAAAGCAATTAGCTTTGATCAATGTGGGGGAAAACCAGCCATATCAGACAATTGCTATTCATTTGGACGCTCCCATTTTTTTATAGGGAGCTGGTTTTATCCAACATCTCGAGGAAACAAACAAATATGCAGAAAACTAGCTTTTAACCAAAGTTGTACGTGATGGTTATGCACCTGTGTGAACTTATTCACTTAACTTTTTAATCGTTTAATTTCAACCATTCTCATTTCTGTCCTCCCAGTGTCGCGGTAAGATATCCCGTTTTCTTTCACTTTCTTTTCTTCCTTCGCCTCAAGGCTTTGGGTTCGAGCCTACCTGCTTACTAACAACACACACCGCCAGACACCCAGGCAACGCCGGGCTCCCCTGCTAATCTATTATATAAATCTCACCCGAGTGTATGTATGTATGTATGTATGTATGTATGTATGCCTGCATATGTCAGGTCATGTCATATGCTACTGGTATATATATATATATATATATATATATATATATATATATATATAATTTATTTATACAAACATTGATGGCTACATATGTGCATACATGTTTCTGTAATCACCCGTTATTAGGGAGATTACGTCTTTAGGCCAAGAAGTACCCTAGAAAACTATATGTATGTATGTATGTATGTCATGTCATGTCATGTCATATGCTACTGGTACCATGTAATCCAGTACTACCTGCCTCATGGTCGGGCCACCGGCGACTAAACTGGTTCCCTCACCAGACTTGTTTGGTGAGGAGGGCGGCTAGTCTCCCTGAAGGATTAAAAACAAGGCCTTCCAAAGGGCGAATGAACTCTTTTTCTGGGTCAACGGCCATCTAGCACCGTGTATATTTGTATGTGTGTATATGTGTATTGGGGTGGAGAGCCGTGGTGAAGGCAACCTTTCTAGGAGAAGCAAATCTCTGATTTAAAAAACCATAAAGCGGAAGACCAGTACCCGCATTAAGCTGGTCTGCAGTTTAATTTGTTGCTGGCTATCTTGCTCTTGCTTGTTGCTGATCTCAACATTTTGAACCGAGAGAGAGACTTAGCTGTCGTACAAAGCTAAGACTCTGTAACATCATCTTTGTATAGATACTCCCTCAGGTATTTGGGCTAATGGATTTTTAATGTCTGAGGGAGTGGCACTCGTCTGACAAGACGTTGCAATCATCATGTATGCCTGCCTAAAACTTGCGACAGAGGTGATGGATTTTCACAAAATTGGTTTTGTTTTGAAGCTCGACGACAAATATCGAAAAATTTGCTACAAACATTAATTCCTTCACCCACAACTGGACACGTTTCTAGAGGAAGATGTGTTTTTTTAACCGATATTTTCGAAGTCATCTCCTCTCTTCGATTGACTAGCATTGATTTAAGCCTTTGCCACTTCTGGTTAGGCGATGGATGTAGCAGCAAAGACGTCACATTTTTTTACGTTCTTTTCCTCCTTCGCGGTACGGGTTCGAGCATGCCTTCATACTATCATTTTTTTTTGCTCAACACACACCTCCAAACATACGGGCAACGCCGGGCACCAAGGCTAGTCTTTAATAGAGTACAAAAATCCGTTTCCTAGTGTATAACCCTCTCTTCGAAAGAACAAATGCTAAGAGTCGTCCTTAAAGCTAACGTTATCTCACCGCTTATCACGGCATCGTTTTCAGTTGTCTCATTACTGCTAAAATAATGCTGGGTCGATTCAAAAGAGATTTGGCTGAGAAATGCGTAACCCTTGCTTGGCAATTAAAGTCGCAGCAACCCTTACATCGAATATTTATTAGCACTACTAAAACGAAAATCACTAAAATAACGCAGGGTCAATTCAGGAGTTGGTGATTGAACAACACTTGCTTGACAATTAAACTCGTAGAAACCCTTAGATCAGGTATCCATTGTCTCTGAAGACTGATCAAAGGCTATAATTAACTGTTCGAGTTTCATTCTCTAATTCTTCCCGTATAGCATTCAGAGCAAGAACTCGTTATGATTACCACCACTGAAAAGAAAAGAGTTCCATTCAGCTCGATAACTTCCCATCTGTAAGACATTACCACGGGACTGATTTCCCACATATTAAGATCAAGGATACACATACTGTCAATCTGTCTTTTTAATTCATCAAATATTGTTCATTCAATCCAATCATTTCGAATCCTCTCACAATATTTTTCATCAAACGATTGAGAATCTCATTAATCCTTATCCTCAAGTTGCTTTTGGACTTAGTTATTAACGAAAAATTAATATATAAATTAATATTGGGACAATTAGTCAGAATCAGAATCAGAAACCGAAAAATATCAAGAACTTTTGGGGATATCGGAATTGGTTTCGGAAAAACAGGTACATTTTTTCCGATGCAAAAAAAAAAAAAACTCTTTTAATTATTCATACTTGATTTTGTTTAAAGCAAAATCTTCCAATGCTGCTAGTAATAATAAAATAATCAATATTGATTGATTTTAAACAACCAATAAGATTATAAAATCAATAGATCACCCATAGAAGTTTTTTTTTTATTGATTGAGAAAATATACGCATATTGCACATGTGTTTTTATGGTCAGCAGGTAAAGATATCAACTTCATATTTAAATATTTAGAAATTTATGCAGAATTGCAATCGCAATCGGTAATTGTATTGGAATCACTTATATAAATGTTTCATATGTTTCTTGATTTGTTTTTAGATGTAAATTTAAATTTTATCTGGACTATTACGCTTATCTTTATTGACATTTTTACAATGTGATCTCAAAGCATCACCAAGTACATATTTTCATATTTGGAGATTTACGATGTGCCTTAAATAAGTTTCCAGACACTTTTTGTATGGGCGCTTTTATTGATAGTACACACATGAAACTCTAGTTCAATTAAAAGTAATCTCCCCCAGCTGCAATGCACTTGTAACTGTTAAGCGTTGAGACATTATGTTGAACAAAGATGGCGGCAGTAAATCAAATCGGCGAAGAATCAATGCACTCACGATTTCGAGTACTGAGTAATTCTTAGTAATAAAGATGGCGGCGAAGAATCAATGTAGTCACGATTCAGTCGTTTCAGCATGGGGGGGGTTTACAGCGGACTGGAATTGAATGCAAAATTCGATATATTTTATAATAAAGTTAGAAGGCTTCTGATTGGTTGATTGTTCTAACCGTAAGTTATAAGTATGATCGTCGGAATTATTGGAGTCATATCCTCACCAGAAATCAAACACATTTTAGCAGTGCCATTTCAGCAACTTCTAGAAGGCACCATGGAAGTTCTCTTGTGTTAGCGTGTCTATGACCCTTGTAACAGCCTCTTTCATCTCCTTAATTGTCTCGTAACGACAGCTACCAAAGTTTCCCTGGAGCTTTATTGAATAACTAAAGTCACACGGAGCAAGATCTAGACTATAAGGGATGCTGAAGAATTATTACCATGCCCATCTTTATCATGACGATGCCTTTTTTCTGATCTTCTCTGAGCATCCTTAGGACAAGCTTCATTTAAATCTTCTGCATCTTCAGTTCTTCGCGAATAATTGTGTATACAGTTTCCACACTGACATCAAACCGTGTACTTATTGTCTCTATAGACACACGACGGTCCTTATCCATGAAATTCTTTATTTGGCCAATCAACTCTGGTGTTCTACCTTCCTTACTTCTCCCACATCTTTCATCATCCCTCACAGACTCCCTGCCTTCCTTGAATCTCTTATACCACTCAAAAACTGATGCCCAATTCATACAAGATGGTCCAAAAGCAGTTTGAAGCATTCTATGCATTCCCGTATTATTTTGTCTAAGTTTTAAACTTAAAACTAAAATTTTATTGCATATCGTTGTTTTAAAGCGTCCTCGCGCCCCGATTGCATTTTTGAAATTCACCAGCTGTGACAATCATGCTTTAGTAGGGTGTATTTCAAATCCTGCTACAGCTGTTCATTTGAACCTGAAATCAAAAAATTGGTCAGTCAATTTTCAAGTGTCTACGACAATTTTAAATGCCTGTATGAAAAAAGTCTGAAAACTTATCAAAGGCACCTCGTATAATAGAGTAAAGAAAATAACTATCTGCTTTAAGGGACAAGTAAAAATTATGGAAAAAAACTAGCAGGGCGTCCGTCGTTTTCCCGTCATAAAATACGCTTAAATATGATATTTTCATTCATACAGACTTTGTATTATTATTAAGCCAATCCTCCATTAATTATTATGTACCGAATATATAACAGTGATTTACAATTGGTACATATTCTAAGGAATTGGTACATATTCTAAAGAATTGGTACATATTCTAAAGAATTGGTACATATTCTAAGGAATTGGTACATATTCTAAAGAATTGGTACATATTCTAAAGAATTGGTACATATTCTAAGGACTTGGTACATATTCTAAAGAATTGGTACATATTCTAAAGAATTGGTACATATTCTAAAGAATTGGTACATATTCTAAGGAATTGGTACATATTCTAAAGAATTGGTACATATCCTAAAGAATCGGTACATATTCTAAGGAATTGGTACATATTCTAAAGAATTGGTACATATTCTAAAGAATTGGTACATATTCTAAGGAATTGGTACATATTTTAAAAAATTGGTACATATTCTAAAGAATTGGTACATATTCTAAAGAATTGGTACATATTCTAAGGAATTGGTACATATTCTAAGGAATTGGTACATATTCTAAAGAATTGGTACATATTCTAAAGAATTGGTACATATTCTAAAGAATTGGTACATATTCTAAAGAATTGGTACACATTATAAAGAATTGGTACATATTCTAAGGAATTGGTACATATTCTAAAGAATTGGCACATATACTAAAGAATTGGTACATATTCTAAAGAATTGGTACATATTCTAAGGAATTGGTACATATTCTAAAGAATTGGTACATATTCTAAAGAATTGGTACATATTCTAAAGAATTGGTACATATTCTTAAGAATTGGTACATATTCTAAGGAATTGGTACATATTCTAAAGAATTGGCACATATACTAAAGAATTGGTACATATTCTAAAGAATTGGTACATATTCTAAGGAATTGGTACACATTATAAAGAATTGGTACATATTCTAAGGAATTGGTACATATTCTAAAGAATTGGTACACATTATAAAGAATTGGTACATATTCTAAGGAATTGGTACATATTCTAAAGAATTGGCACATATACTAAAGAATTGGTACATATTCTAAAGAATTGGTACATATTCTAAAGAATTGGTACATATTCTAAAGAATTGGTACATATTCTAAAGAATTGGTACATATTCTTAAGAATTGGTACATATTCTAAGGAATTGGTACATATTCTAAAGAATTGGCACATATACTAAAGAATTGGTACATATTCTAAAGAATTGGTACATATTCTAAGGAATTGGTACATATTCTAAAGAATTGGTACATATTCTAAAGAATTGGTACATATTCTAAAGAATTGGTACATATTCTAAAGAATTGGTACACATTATAAAGAATTGGTACATATTCTAAGGAATTGGTACATATTCTAAAGAATTGGCACATATACTAAAGAATTGGTACATATTCTAAAGAATTGGTACATATTCTAAGGAATTGGTACATATTCTAAAGAATTGGTACATATTCTAAAGAATTGGTACATATTCTAAAGAATTGGTACATATTCTTAAGAATTGGTACATATTCTAAGGAATTGGTACATATTCTAAAGAATTGGCACATATACTAAAGAATTGGTACATATTCTAAAGAATTGGTACATATTCTAAAGAATTGGTACATATTCTAAAGAATTGGTACATATTCTAAAGAATTGGTACACATTATAAAGAATTGGTACATATACTAAAGAATTGGTATATATTCTAAAGAATTGGTACATATTCTAATGAATTGGTACATATTCTAAAGAATTGGTACATATTCTAAAGAATTGGTACATATTCTAAAGAATTGGTACATATTATAAAGAATTGGTACATATACTAAAGAATTGGTACATATTCTAAAGAATTGGTACATATTCTAAAAAATTGGTACATATTCTAAGGAATTGGTACATATTCTAAAGAATTGGTACATATTCTAAAGAATTGGTACATATTCTAAAGAATTGGTACATATTCTAAGGAATTGGTACATATTCTAAAGAATTGGTACATATTCTAAGGAATTGGTACATATTCTAAAGAATTGGTACATATTCTAAAGAATTGGTACATATTCTAAAGAATTGGTACATATTCTAAAGAATTGGTACACATTATAAAGAATTGGTACATATTCTAAAGAATTGGTACATATTCTAAAGAATTGGTACATATTCTAAAGAATTGGTACATATTCTAAAGAATTAGTACATATTCTAAAGAATTGGTACATATTCTAAAGAATTAGTACATATTCTAAAGAATTAGTACATATTATAAAGAATTAGTACATATTCTAAAGAATTGGTACATATTCTAAAGAATTGGTACATATTCTAAAGAATTGGTACATATTCTAAAGAATTGGTTGATATTCTAAAGAATTGGTACATATTCTAAAGAATTGGTACATATTCTAAAGAATTGGTACATATTCTAAAGAATTGGTACATATTCTAAAGAATTGGTACATATTCTAAAGAATTAGTACATATTCTAAAGAATTGGTACATATTCTAAAGAATTGGTACATATACTTAAGAATTGGTACATATTCTAAAGAATTGGTACATATTCTAAAGAATTGGTACATATGCTAAAGAATTGGTACATATTCTAAAGAATTGGTACATATTCTAAAGAATTGGTACATATTCTAAAGAATTGGTACATATTCTAAAGAATTGGTACATATTCTAAAGAATTAGTACATATTCTAAAGAATTGGTACATATTCTAAAGAATTGGTACATATTCTAAAGAATTGGTACATATTCTAAAGAATTGGTACATATTCTAAAGAATTGGTACATATTCTAATGAATTGGTACATATTCTAATGAATTGGTACATATTCTAATGAATTGGTACATATTCTAAAGAATTGGTACATATGCTAAAGAATTGGTACATATTCTAAAGAATTGGTACATATTCTAAAGAATTGGTACATATTCTAAAGAATTGGTACATATTCTAAAGAATTAGTACATATTCTAAAGAATTGGTACATATTCTAAAGAATTGGTACATATTCTAAAGAATTAGTACATATACTAAAGAATTAGTACATATTCTAAAAAATTGGTACATATTCTAAAGAATTGGTACATATTCTAAAGAATTGGTACATATTCTAAAGAATTGGTACATATTCTAAAGAATTGGTACATATTCTAAAGAATTGGTACATATTCTAAAGAATTAGTACATATTCTAAAGAATTGGTACATATTCTAAAGAATTGGTACATATTCTAAAGAATTGGTACATATTCTAAAGAATTGGTACATATTCTAAAGAATTAGTACATATACTAAAGAATTAGTACATATACTAAAGAATTGTTACATATTCTAAAGAATTGGTACATATTCTAAAGAATTGGTACATATTCTAAAGAATTGGTACATATTCTAAAGAATTGGTACATATTCTAAAGAATTGGTACATATTCTAAAGAATTGGTACATATTCTAAAGAATTAGTACATATTCTAAAGAATTGGTACATATTCTAAAGAATTGGTACATATACTAAAGAATTAGTACATATTCTAAAGAATTGGTTGATATTCTAAAGAATTGGTACATATTCTAAAGAATTGGTACACATTATAAAGAATTGGTACATATTCTAAAGAATTGGTAATATTCTAAAGAATTGGTACATATTCTAAGGAATTGGTACATATTCTAAAGAATTGGTACATATTCTAAGGAATTGGTACATATTCTAAAGAATTAGTACATATTCTAAAGAATTGGTACATATTCTAAAGAATTGGTACATATTCTAAAGAATTGGTACATATTCTAAAGAATTGGTACATATTCTTAAGAATTGGTACATATTCTAAGGAATTGGTACATATTCTAAAGAATTGGTACATATTCTAAGGAATTGGTACATATTCTAAAGAATTAGTACATATTCTAAAGAATTGGTACATATTCTAAAGAATTGGTACATATTCTAAAGAATTGGTACACATTCTAAAGAATTAGTACATATTCTAAAGAATTGGTACACATTATAAAGAATTGGTACATATTCTAAAGAATTGGTACATATTCTAAAGAATTGGTACACATTATAAAGAATTGGTACATATTCTATAGAATTGGTACACATTCTAAAGAATTAGTACATATTCTAAAGAATTGGTACACATTATAAAGAATTGGTACATATTCTAAAGAATTGGTACATATTCTAAAGAATTGGTACACATTATAAAGAATTGGTACATATTCTAAAGAATTGGTACATATTCTAAAGAATTGGTACACATTATAAAGAATTGGTACATATTCTAAAGAATTGGTACATATTCTAAAGAATTGGTACACATTATAAAGAATTGGTACATATTCTAAAGAATTAGTACACATTATAAAGAATTGGCACATATTCTAAAGAATTGGTACATATTCTAAAGAATTAGTACACATTATAAAGAATTGGTACATATTCTAAAGAATTGGTACATATTCTAAAGAATTGGTACACATTATAAAGAATTGGTACATATTCTAAAGAATTGGTACACATTATAAAGAATTAGTACATATTCTAAAGAATTGGTACATATTCTAAAGAATTGGTACATATTCTAAAGAATTAGTACATATTCTAAAGAATTGGTACATATTCTAAAGAATTGGTACATATTCTAAAGAATTGGTACATATTCTAAAGAATTGGTACACATTCTAAAGAATTAGTACATATTCTAAAGAATTAGTACATATTCTAAAGAATTAGTACATATTCTAAAGAATTGGTACATATTCTAAAGAATTGGTACATATTCTAAATAATTGGTACACATTATAAAGAATTAGTACATATTCTAAAGAATTGGTACATATTCTAAAGAATTGGTACATATTCTAAAGAATTGGTACACATTCTAAAGAATTAGTACATATTCTAAAGAATTAGTACATATTCTAAAGAATTGGTACATATTCTAAAGAATTGGTACATATTCTAAAGAATTGGTACACATTCTAAAGAATTAGTACATATTCTAAAGAATTAGTACATATTCTAAAGAATTAGTACATATTCTAAAGAATTGGTACATATTCTAAAGAATTGGTACATATTCTAAAGAGTTAGTACATATTCTAAAGAATTGGTACATATTCAAAAGAATTGGTACATATTCTAAAGAATTGGTACACATTATAAAGAATTAGTACATATTCTAAAGAATTGGTACATATTCTAAAGAATTAGTACATATTCTAAAGAATTGGTACATATTCTAAAGAATTAGTACATATTCTAAAGAATTGGTACATATTCTAAAGAATTAGTACATATTCTAAAGAATTGGTACATATTCTAAAGAATTGGTACATATTCTAAAGAATTAGTACATATTCTAAAGAATTGGTACATATTCTAAAGAATTGGTACATATACTAAAGAATTAGTACATATTCTAAAGAATTGGTTGATATTCTAAAGAATTGGTACATATTCTAAAGAATTGGTACACATTATAAAGAATTGGTACATATTCTAAAGAATTGGTAATATTCTAAAGAATTGGTACATATTCTAAGGAATTGGTACATATTCTAAAGAATTGGTACATATTCTAAAGAATTGGTACATATTCTAAAGAATTGGTACATATTCTAAAGAATTGGTACATATTCTAAAGAATTGGTACATATTCTAAAGAACTGGTACACATTCTAAAGAATTGGTACATATTCTAAAGAATTAGTACATATTCTAAAGAATTGGTACATATTCTAAAGAATTGGTACATATTCTAAAGAATTGGTACATATTCTAAAGAATTAGTACATATTCTAAAGAATTGGTACATATTCTAAAGAATTAGTACATATTCTAAAGAATTGGTACATATTCTAAAGAATTGGTACATATTCTAAAGAACTGGTACACATTATAAAGAATTAGTACATATTCTAAAGAATTAGTACATATTCTAAAGAATTGGTACATATTCTAAAGAATTAGTACATATTCTAAAGAATTAGTACATATTCTAAAGAATTGGTACATATTCTAAAGAATTAGTACATATTCTAAAGAATTGGTACACATTATAAAGAATTAGTACATATTCTAAAGAATTAGTACATATTCTAAAGAATTAGTACATATTCTAAAGAATTAGTACATATTCTAAAGAATTGGTACACATTATAAAGAATTGGTACATATTCTAAAGAATTGGTACATATTCTAAAGAATTGGTACATATTCTAAAGAATTAGTACATATTCTAAAGAATTGGTACAAATTCTAAAGAATTGGTACATATTCTAAAGAATTAGTACATATTCTAAAGAATTGGTACATATTCTAAAGAATTGGTACATATACTAAAGAATTAGTACATATTCTAAAGAATTGGTTGATATTCTAAAGAATTGGTACATATTCTAAAGAATTGGTACACATTATAAAGAATTGGTACATATTCTAAAGAATTGGTAATATTCTAAAGAATTGGTACATATTCTAAGGAATTGGTACATATTCTAAAGAATTGGTACATATTCTAAAGAATTGGTACATATTCTAAAGAATTAGTACATATTCTAAAAAATTGGTACATATTCTAAAGAATTGGTACATATTCTAAAGAATTAGTACATATTCTAAAGAATTGGTACATATTCTAAAGAATTGGTACATATTCTAAAGAATTGGTACATATTCTAAAGAATTGGTACATATTCTAAAGAACTGGTACACATTCTAAAGAATTGGTACATATTCTAAAGAATTGGTACATATACTAAAGAATTGGTACATATTCTAAAGAACTGGTACACATTCTAAAGAATTGGTACATATTCTAAAGAATTGGTACATATACTAAAGAATTGGTACATATTCTAAAGAATTGGTACATATACTAAAGAATTGGTAATATTCTAAAGAATTGGTACATATACTAAAGAATTGGTACACATTCTAAAGAATTGGTACACATTCTAAAGAATTAGTACATATTCTTAAGAATTGGTACATATTCTAAAGAATTGGTACATATTCTAAAGAATTGGTACATATTCTAAAGAATTAGTACATATTCTAAAGAATTGGTACATATTCTAAAGAATTGGTACATATTCTAAAGAATTAGTACATATTCTAAAGAATTGGTACATATTCTAAAGAATTGGTACATATTCTAAAGAATTGATACATATTCTAAAGAACTGGTACACATTCTAAAGAATTGGTACATATTCTAAAGAATTAGTACATATTCTAAAGAATTGGTACATATTCTAAAGAATTGGTATATATACTAAAGAATTGGTACATATTCTAAAGAATTAGTACATATTCTAAAGAATTGGTACATATTCTAAAGAATTAGTACATATTCTAAAGAATTGGTACATATTCTAAAGAATTGGTACATATTCTAAAGAACTGGTACACATTATAAAGAATTAGTACATATTCTAAAGAATTAGTACATATACTAAAGAATTGGTACATATTCTAAAGAATTAGTACATATTCTAAAGAATTGGTACATATTCTAAAGAATTGGTACATATTCTAAAGAACTGGTACACATTATAAAGAATTAGTACATATTCTAAAGAATTAGTACATATTCTAAAGAATTGGTACATATTCTAAAGAATTAGTACATATTCTAAAGAATTGGTACATATTCTAAAGAATTAGTACATATTCTAAAGAATTAGTACATATTCTAAAGAATTAGTACATATTCTAAAGAATTGGTACACATTATAAAGAATTAGTACATATTCTAAAGAATTGCTACATATTCTAAAGAATTGGTACATATTCTAAAGAATTAGTACATATTCTAAAGAATTGGTACATATTCTAAAGAATTGGTACATATTCTAAAGAATTAGTACATATTCTTAAGAATTGGTACATATTCTAAAGAATTGGTACATATACTAAAGAATTAGTACATATTCTAAAGAATTGGTTGATATTCTAAAGAATTGGTACATATTCTAAAGAATTGGTACACATTATAAAGAATTGGTACATATTCTAAAGAATTGGTAATATTCTAAAGAATTGGTACATATTCTAAGGAATTGGTACATATTCTAAAGAATTGGTACATATTCTAAGGAATTGGTACATATTCTAAAGAATTGGTACATATTCTAAAGAATTGGTACATATTCTAAAGAATTGGTACATATTCTAAGGAATTGGTACATATTCTAAAGAATTGGTACATATTCTAAGGAATTGGTACATATTCTAAAGAATTGGTACATATTCTAAAGAATTGGTACATATTCTAAAGAATTGGTACATATTCTAAAGAATTGGTACACATTATAAAGAATTGGTACATATTCTAAAGAATTGGTACATATTCTAAAGAATTGGTACATATTCTAAAGAATTGGTACATATTCTAAAGAATTAGTACATATTCTAAAGAATTGGTACATATTCTAAAGAATTAGTACATATTCTAAAGAATTAGTACATATTATAAAGAATTAGTACATATTCTCAAGAATTGGTACATATTCTAAAGAATTGGTACATATTCTAAAGAATTGGTACATATTCTAAAGAATTGGTACATATTCTAAAGAATTAGTACATATTCTAAAGAATTGGTACATATTCTAAAGAATTGGTACATATACTTAAGAATTGGTACATATTCTAAAGAATTGGTACATATTCTAAAGAATTGGTACATATTCTAAAGAATTGGTACATATTCTAAAGAATTGGTACATATTCTAAAGAATTGGTACATATTCTAAAGAATTGGTACATATTCTAAAGAATTAGTACATATTCTAAAGAATTGGTACATATTCTAAAGAATTGGTACATATTCTAAAGAATTGGTACATATTCTAAAGAATTAGTACATATTCTAAAGAATTGGTACATATTCTAAAGAATTGGTACATATTCTAATGAATTGGTACATATTCTAATGAATTGGTACATATTCTAATGAATTGGTACATATTCTAAAGAATTGGTACATATGCTAAAGAATTGGTACATATTCTAAAGAATTGGTACATATTCTAAAGAATTGGTACATATTCTAAAGAATTAGTACATATTCTAAAGAATTGGTACATATTCTAAAGAATTGGTACATATTCTAAAGAATTAGTACATATACTAAAGAATTAGTACATATTCTAAAGAATTGGTACATATTCTAAAGAATTGGTACATATTCTAAAGAATTGGTACATATTCTAAAGAATTGGTACATATTCTAAAGAATTGGTACATATTCTAAAGAATTAGTACATATTCTAAAGAATTGGTACATATTCTAAAGAATTGGTACATATTCTAAAGAATTGGTACATATTCTAAAGAATTGGTACATATTCTAAAGAATTAGTACATATACTAAAGAATTAGTACATATACTAAAGAATTGTTACATATTCTAAAGAATTGGTACATATTCTAAAGAATTGGTACATATTCTAAAGAATTGGTACATATTCTAAAGAATTGGTACATATTCTAAAGAATTAGTACATATTCTAAAGAATTGGTACATATTCTAAAGAATTGGTACATATACTAAAGAATTAGTACATATTCTAAAGAATTGGTTGATATTCTAAAGAATTGGTACATATTCTAAAGAATTGGTACACATTATAAAGAATTGGTACATATTCTAAAGAATTATTAATATTCTAAAGAATTGGTACATATTCTAAGGAATTGGTACATATTCTAAAGAATTGGTACATATTCTAAGGAATTGGTACATATTCTAAAGAATTAGTACATATTCTAAAGAATTGGTACATATTCTAAAGAATTGGTACATATTCTAAAGAATTGGTACATATTCTAAAGAATTGGTACATATTCTTAAGAATTGGTACATATTCTAAGGAATTGGTACATATTCTAAAGAATTGGTACATATTCTAAGGAATTGGTACATATTCTAAAGAATTAGTACATATTCTAAAGAATTGGTACATATTCTAAAGAATTGGTACATATTCTAAAGAATTGGTACACATTCTAAAGAATTAGTACATATTCTAAAGAATTGGTACACATTATAAAGAATTGGTACATATTCTAAAGAATTGGTACATATTCTAAAGAATTGGTACACATTATAAAGAATTGGTACATATTCTATAGAATTGGTACACATTCTAAAGAATTAGTACATATTCTAAAGAATTGGTACATATTCTAAAGAATTAGTACACATTATAAAGAATTGGCACATATTCTAAAGAATTGGTACATATTCTAAAGAATTGGTACACATTATAAAGAATTGGTACATATTCTAAAGAATTGGTACATATTCTAAAGAATTGGTACACATTATAAAGAATTGGTACATATTCTAAAGAATTGGTACACATTATAAAGAATTAGTACATATTCTAAAGAATTGGTACATATTCTAAAGAATTGGTACATATTCTAAAGAATTAGTACATATTCTAAAGAATTGGTACATATTCTAAAGAATTGGTACATATTCTAAAGAATTGGTACATATTCTAAAGAATTGGTACACATTCTAAAGAATTAGTACATATTCTAAAGAATTAGTACATATTCTAAAGAATTAGTACATATTCTAAAGAATTGGTACATATTCTAAAGAATTGGTACATATTCTAAAGAATTGGTACACATTATAAAGAATTAGTACATATTCTAAAGAATTGGTACATATTCTAAAGAATTGGTACATATTCTAAAGAATTGGTACACATTCTAAAGAATTAGTACATATTCTAAAGAATTAGTACATATTCTAAAGAATTGGTACATATTCTAAAGAATTGGTACATATTCTAAAGAATTGGTACACATTCTAAAGAATTAGTACATATTCTAAAGAATTAGTACATATTCTAAAGAATTAGTACATATTCTAAAGAATTGGTACATATTCTAAAGAATTGGTACATATTCTAAAGAGTTAGTACATATTCTAAAGAATTGGTACATATTCTAAAGAATTGGTACATATTCTAAAGAATTGGTACACATTATAAAGAATTAGTACATATTCTAAAGAATTGGTACATATTCTAAAGAATTAGTACATATTCTAAAGAATTGGTACATATTCTAAAGAATTAGTACATATTCTAAAGAATTGGTACATATTCTAAAGAATTAGTACATATTCTAAAGAATTGGTACATATTCTAAAGAATTGGTACATATTCTAAAGAATTAGTACATATTCTAAAGAATTGGTACATATTCTAAAGAATTGGTACATATACTAAAGAATTAGTACATATTCTAAAGAATTGGTTGATATTCTAAAGAATTGGTACATATTCTAAAGAATTGGTACACATTATAAAGAATTGGTACATATTCTAAAGAATTGGTAATATTCTAAAGAATTGGTACATATTCTAAGGAATTGGTACATATTCTAAGGAATTGGTACATATTCTAAAGAATTGCTACATATTCTAAAGAATTGGTACATATTCTAAAGAATTGGTACATATTCTAAAGAATTGGTACATATTCTAAAGAATTGGTACATATTCTAAAGAATTGGTACATATTCTAAAGAACTGGTACACATTCTAAAGAATTGGTACATATTCTAAAGAATTAGTACATATTCTAAAGAATTGGTACATATTCTAAAGAATTGGTACATATACTAAAGAATTGGTACATATTCTAAAGAATTAGTACATATTCTAAAGAATTGGTACATATTCTAAAGAATTAGTACATATTCTAAAGAATTGGTACATATTCTAAAGAATTGGTACATATTCTAAAGAACTGGTACACATTATAAAGAATTAGTACATATTCTAAAGAATTAGTACATATTCTAAAGAATTGGTACATATTCTAAAGAATTAGTACATATTCTAAAGAATTAGTACATATTCTAAAGAATTGGTACATATTCTAAAGAATTAGTACATATTCTAAAGAATTGGTACACATTATAAAGAATTAGTACATATTCTAAAGAATTAGTACATATTCTAAAGAATTAGTACATATTCTAAAGAATTAGTACATATTCTAAAGAATTGGTACACATTATAAAGAATTGGTACATATTCTAAAGAATTGGTACATATTCTAAAGAATTGGTACATATTCTAAAGAATTAGTACATATTCTAAAGAATTGGTACATATTCTAAAGAATTGGTACATATTCTAAAGAATTAGTACATATTCTAAAGAATTGGTACATATTCTAAAGAATTGGTACATATACTAAAGAATTAGTACATATTTTAAAGAATTGGTTGATATTCTAAAGAATTGGTACATATTCTAAAGAATTGGTACACATTATAAAGAATTGGTACATATTCTAAAGAATTGGTAATATTCTAAAGAATTGGTACATATTCTAAGGAATTGGTACATATTCTAAAGAATTGGTACATATTCTAAAGAATTGGTACATATTCTAAAGAATTGGTACATATTCTAAAGAATTAGTACATATTCTAAAGAATTGGTACATATTCTAAAGAATTGGTACATATTCTAAAGAATTAGTACATATTCTAAAGAATTGGTACATATTCTAAAGAATTGGTACATATTCTAAAGAATTGGTACATATTCTAAAGAACTGGTACACATTCTAAAGAATTGGTACATATTCTAAAGAATTGGTACATATACTAAAGAATTGGTACATATTCTAAAGAACTGGTACACATTCTAAAGAATTGGTACATATTCTAAAGAATTGGTACATATACTAAAGAATTGGTAAATATTCTAAAGAATTGGTACATATACTAAAGAATTGGTAATATTCTAAAGAATTGGTACATATACTAAAGAATTGGTACACATTCTAAAGAATTGGTACACATTCTAAAGAATTAGTACATATTCTTAAGAATTGGTACATATTCTAAAGAATTGGTACATATTCTAAAGAATTGGTACATATTCTAAAGAATTAGTACATATTCTAAAGAATTGGTACATATTCTAAAGAATTGGTACATATTCTAAAGAATTAGTACATATTCTAAAGAATTGGTACATATTCTAAAGAATTGGTACATATTCTAAAGAATTGGTACATATTCTAAAGAATTGGTACATATTCTAAAGAACTGGTACACATTCTAAAGAATTGGTACATATTCTAAAGAATTAGTACATATTCTAAAGAATTGGTACATATTCTAAAGAATTGGTATATATACTAAAGAATTGGTACATATTCTAAAGAATTAGTACATATTCTAAAGAATTGGTACATATTCTAAAAAATTAGTACATATTCTAAAGAATTGGTACATATTCTAAAGAATTGGTACATATTCTAAAGAACTGGTACACATTATAAAGAATTAGTACATATTCTAAAGAATTAGTACATATACTAAAGAATTGGTACATATTCTAAAGAATTAGTACATATTCTAAAGAATTGGTACATATTCTAAAGAATTGGTACATATTCTAAAGAACTGGTACACATTATAAAGAATTAGTACATATTCTAAAGAATTAGTACATATTCTAAAGAATTGGTACATATTCTAAAGAATTAGTACATATTCTAAAGAATTGGTACATATTCTAAAGAATTGGTACATATTCTAAAGAATTAGTACATATTCTAAAGAATTAGTACATATTCTAAAGAATTAGTACATATTCTAAAGAATTAGTACATATTCTAAAGAATTAGTACATATTCTAAAGAATTGGTACACATTATAAAGAATTGGTACATATTCTAAAGAATTGGTACATATTCTAAAGAATTGGTACATATTCTAAAGAATTAGTACATATTCTAAAGAATTGGTACATATTCTAAAGAATTGGTACATATTCTAAAGAATTAGTACATATTCTTAAGAATTGGTACATATTCTAAAGAATTGGTACATATACTAAAGAATTAGTACATATTCTAAAGAATTGGTTGATATTCTAAAGAATTGGTACATATTCTAAAGAATTGGTACACATTATAAAGAATTGGTACATATTCTAAAGAATTGGTAATATTCTAAAGAATTGGTACATATTCTAAGGAATTGGTACATATTCTAAAGAATTGGTACATATTCTAAAGAATTGGTACATATTCTAAAGAATTGGTACATATTCTAAAGAATTAGTACATATTCTAAAGAATTGGTACATATTCTAAAGAATTGGTACATATTCTAAAGAATTAGTACATATTCTAAAGAATTGGTACATATTCTAAAGAATTGGTACATATTCTAAAGAATTGGTACATATTCTAAAGAATTGGTACATATTCTAAAGAACTGGTACACATTCTAAAGAATTGGTACATATTCTAAAGAATTGGTACATATACTAAAGAATTGGTACATATTCTAAAGAACTGGTACACATTCTAAAGAATTGGTACATATTCTAAAGAATTGGTACATATACTAAAGAATTGGTACATATTCTAAAGGATTGGTACATATACTAAAGAATTGGTAATATTCTAAAGAATTGGTACATATACTAAAGAATTGGTACACATTCTAAAGAATTGGTACACATTCTAAAGAATTAGTACATATTCTAAAGAATTGGTACATATTCTAAAGAATTGGTTCATATTCTAAAGAATTGGTACATATTCTAAAGAACTGGTACACATTCTAAAGAATTGGTACATATTCTAAAGAATTGGTACATATACTAAAGAATTGGTACATATTCTAAAGAACTGGTACACATTCTGAAGAATTGGTACATATTCTAAAGAATTGGTACATATTCTAAAGAATTAGTACATATTCTAAAGAATTGGTACATATTCTAAAGAATTAGTACATATTCTAAGGAATTGGTTCATATTCTAAAGAATTGGTACATATTCTAAAGAACTGGTACACATTCTAAAGAATTGGTACATATTCTAAAGAACTGGTACACATTCTAAAGAATTGGTACATATTCTAAAGAATTGGTACATATTCTAAAGAATTGGTACATATTCTAAAGAACTGGTACACATTCTAAAGAATTGGTACATATTCTAAAGAATTGGTACATATTCTAAAGAATTAGTACATATACTAAAGAATTGGTACATATTCTAAAGAACTGGTACATATTCTAAAGAATTGTTACATATACTAAAGAATTGGTACATATTCTAAAGAATTGGTACATATTCTAAAGAATTAGTACATATTCTAAAGAATTGGTACATATTCTAAAGAATTGGTACATATTCTAAAGAATTAGTACATATACTAAAGAATTGGTACATATTCTAAAGAACTGGTACACATTCTAAAGAATTGGTACATATTCTAAAGAATTGGTACATATTCTAAAGAATTGGTACATATTCTAAAGAATTGGTACATATTCTAAGGAATTGGTACATATTCTAAAGAACTGGTACACATTCTAAAGAATTGGTACATATTCTAAAGAATTGGTACATATACTAAAGAATTGGTACATATTCTAAGGAATTGGTACATATTCTAAAGAATTGCTACATATTCTAAAGAATTGGTACATATTCTAAAGAATTGGTACATATTCTAAAGAATTAGTACATATTCTAAAGAATTGGTACATATTCTAAAGAATTGGTACATATACTTAAGAATTGGTACATATTCTAAAGAATTGGTACATATTCTAAAGAATTGGTACATATGCTAAAGAATTGGTACATATTCTAAAGAATTGGTACATATTCTAAGGAATTGGTACATATTCTAAAGAACTGGTACACATTCTAAAGAATTGGTACATATTCTAAAGAATTGGTACATATACTAAAGAATTGGTACATATTCTAAGGAATTGGTACATATTCTAAGGAATTGCTACATATTCTAAAGAATTGGTACATATTCTAAAGAATTGGTACATATTCTAAAGAATTGGTACATATTCTAAAGAATTGGTACATATTCTAAGGAATTGGTTCATATACTAAGGAATTGGTACATATTCTAAGGAATTGCTGCTACGTTGGATATTCATGCTGGAAAAGTCGACGTCGAGCTAAAAAAGGCATCCAAGATAATTACTAGAAACCTGAAATCAATCAGCCTGTCATCTGACTTCAGGATGTCCAGAATTGCTCCGCCGCAGCTCTATCGAGAGGTGATAGTGAAGGTAGAGCATGACAAACAGAGCAACGGTAATAGCCATCCTTTATTTGGAGATCAAAAGGTGTCGCAGCAACTAACATCTCGCAAGTTTAACACTTTCATAAACCTCGATCGAACAACACCAGCGTCCTTCTGCCTGCGTTGGCGAAACGAATCAGTCAAAGACAACAACAACAAGGTCTTTCCAGTACTGAAAGCAGATATCCCAGCAGACTGGAATGCCCCGGAAAGAGTGATTAACACTCAACCGAGCCCCAACAAACGTTGTCAAAACACAGGACAACTTACACAAGTGGGGCTATGTAAAGGACATGTGTTACTGCGCGCTGACATGCATCTAAAACCAAACTCCTATCCTTACATCATCAACGCTCTGATCCCCATCTGGCATCAATTGGGATGGATGGCTCTCGTCTGGGAGAGGCCCCGTGTTTTGACAAGCTTCTGGGTTTGACCTTTACTTCTGATCTGAAATGGAACACGTACATCAAGTCCGTTGCCAAGGTCGCTGGAAAGATGGTGGGATCCTTCTACCGCTCCAGAAGATATCTCACTACTGATGCAATTCTCTATCTATATAAAAGCCAAGTACGTCCAAGGATGGAATACTGCTGCCATATCTGGACAGGAGCTGCTAAAAACAGCCTATCCTGACTTGACAGAGTACAAAATAGACTTCGTGGCTTAGTGGGGGATACCCTTTTCTCTACCCTGAAACCTCTCTCCCACTAAAGAGACGTTGCGAGCCTATCCTTGTTTTATCGTTTTTTCCATGGCAGGTGCTCGTCTGAAGTCCAATCTCTGCCCCCCTCGCCAATCTTTCACGAAAAACACCCGTCTAGCTGAATCCACTGTGAAAAATTTCCCTCACTCTTTATCTGTACCTAAATCAAAACGTGGAATCCATGAACAAAGCTTCCTTCTTAGAACTGCACGCATGTGGAACTCTGTTCCGTCTGCCTGCTTGCCACCAGACTACAACTTGGATGTCTTCAAGTCCAACGTTAACAAATTCCTAATGAACCGCCCCCTTAAGTAAACACTTCATCAAATCTCCACACTAACGTAATGTACTTACAATAACCCTTATCCCTGAATGTCTTCCAGGCCTTGATAAGTGGTGACCACTGTGTAAAAAAAAAAAAAGAAAGACTATCGCACACATCCTCATAGATTGTCCTCTGAGCGAAAATTGACAGAGTAGTTTGGTAGGGAAATGTATGGACACCGAGATGAAGTGAAACACTATGATGAGGATGATGACAGATGGTCCAACAGAGATATTTACACATTTCATTGTACCATATTTTATAATAACCGCCACTCAGAAAAAATGACACCCGCATGGGACGTGGCTCACACTCGATAATTTTTAAATCTCCATTTTTTTTTCTAAACATGTTCGTCGATCCAAATGAAGAAAATGATTGAGAGTCGTTGAATCAAATCAATTCAAATAATTGCACACCCGTCACTTGAACTGGAAAACAAATACACTAAATTACTTTAGAACAGTTGATACTTAGAGGGAAGTATGGCGATAGGTTCCCTTCTCACTAACTGAAATATAGAAAGAATTCAAGTGGCAAAAGTTAACGTATGTAATTCTCAAGCAACTCGGCTAATGTACTCGAGTCATTCTCGACTTTATAGTGAACCATAGGACGTCCGGATCTAATACAAAATCTCACTACTAACGAACTCTCAGATATAGAAATTGTAATTCTGGTAGAGATTCAAATAACATCACAAACACAATCTTATATGGTTGTAGAAACGAAGAGTCAAACTTAAAAAAAAAATAAGTTAATACAAAGATGTAGTTTAATCACGGCCACTCAATCTAATGAATTAGTCCTACAAAAAGATATATAGATATTTACGTTCAATAAGCATCGATAGTCGATAATCGAAATAGTCTGATAGAAGAATGAACAGTAAATTTTGAGCAAACTTAACACCTTACGCAGCTTAACATCAGAAATGCATTTAAGAAGTTTTATTACCACACAAGATTAACATATACATAATCAAATCACCAGCAGATAAAAGCAGGGATATAATAGTTATGGAGAACACACACACACACACACACACACACACACACACACACACACGTGAAATTATCTGTGTGTGTACATTTCCCTACCAAACTACTCTGTCAATTTTCAGTCTACAGACTCGACATTTGACATAAGTGGACTGAGATTTGGGAAATTTTTTTTAATCGGTTTTCGGCGAGAAATTTGACAGCCAAGGAGTCAAAGTTGAAAGAGTTTACTTTTGTAGACTCTACCAAACTCCTATGCCACTTTTGGCTCTAAACACGTGAAATTTTAGATGTAGGTTACTTGGACATTGATCAGTCTTTTTAATTTAATTTGAGTCCAAAACAAATGTTACGGGGTCAAAATTTGAGTCCAAGTGAAAATTTTTTTATCTCTGCGGTCTCTACCAAATTACTCAGCCAATTTTTAGTTCAAACATTTGAAAATTTACATAAAGTGTATTCACACATGGGACAAGCTTTTTAAGCGTTTTTTTTTGTCGAAAATTTGGCTGTCAAAGCGACCAAAGTTCGGAAAATTTGAGCTTTGCGATCTCTATCAAACTATTCAGCCAGTTTTGGGTCTAAACATTTGAAATTTTATATAAAGGGTATTCAGACATGCAGCAAACTTTTTAACTCAGTTTTTGTGCGAAAATTTTGCTGCCAAGAGGTCAAAGTTGAAAGAGTGAACCTTTGCAGATGCTACCAAACTCCTCCGCTAATGTTGAGTCTAAACAGTTAAAATTTTAGATGTAGCTTACCTTGACATGTCAAACCTCATATATATATATATATATATATATATATATATATATATATATATATATATCACATTTTTGATAACTCCTGTCTTTAATCTATGTCAAAAAGCGAGTGAAGTGAACAAGGATATTTGTGTCGTATATGGAGAAAACGCTATAGCTGAGAGAACTGTTCGAGATTGGTTTACCAGATTCAAACACGGTAATTTTGACCTCAATAACGCCCCTCGTTCCGGAAAACCGATCAAGATGGATAAAAACTAACTCAGGGTTTATTTGAAGGAAGATGGGCATCAGACATGTGGAGAATTGGGTGAAAAGATGAAGAGTGATTTTGCGACAATTTCATGCCAGCTTCATTCGATGGGATTCACACAAAAACTTGGAGCTTGGGTTCCACACGAACTTACTTTTGCTGTTAAAACTCTTTGATTTTCTTAAAAAAAACGGCGGGAACTTATGTAACATCCTAATATATGCACACAAACACACACACACACATACAAACACACAAACACACACACACAAACACACACACAAACACACACAAAAACACACACACAAACACACACACATACAAGCACACCCACAAACACACACAAACACACACAAACACACACACACAAACACACACACAAACACACACAAACACACCCACAAACACAAACACGCACAAACACACACACACATACAAACACACACACAAACACACACACATACACACACACAAACACACACACATAAACACACACACAAACACACACACAAACACACACACAAACACACACACATAAACACACACACATAAACACACACACATAAACACACACACAAACACACACACACATCCATATACATTGACGTTCAAAATAAGAATATTAATTTAGTAGATAAAGTTTATAAAATAATTCTCCAAATAAATATACACTAATATTATTCAATATCTATCATTTTCTCATGCGAATTTATTTTTACCTATTTCTTTACATCCCGAGGTCAAGAGGGAATAGGCACGGATCAGACATTAAATGTTAGTTTGAGAGATAAACTGTTTTCCTCAAAATCACGCAATAACATCACACACGACACCAGGTTTTTATAATCTTGAAGCCGGAAAAGTCAGCGCGTAGTTTTTGCCAAATTCTTGCGAGACCTGATCGATGGTGTCGATTTCTGTTCAATGTTTCCTCAGTAAATATTATAAACAAGATTTTGGCGTTGGTGTTTGTAGCTTTTGTGTCTGGATGTACAAATATCAAGTCATAAACAATTATGATTTAGAAATTTCATAACGCAATAATGTCAATAAATAATTATATATTTTTTTCATTTTCTATTTCTCGTTTCAGGAACGATGGTTTATTTTATTTTTGGTGGTTACTGTTTTGTTGTTCTCATAACTCGAAGCAAAAAAGGAAATCATGGGGGGGGGGTGATATACGAGGGACGTTCCAAAAGGAATGCTTCCTATTTTTTTTTAATTCCGCCTGACTGGATCAGGAAGGGTTGCAAATTACAGCCTGTCCAAAAAGTCACTGAAGGGGTTGAACTTAAATAGCAATCTCCGAAACATCAAACCACAAACCCTGCAAGAATTAAAGGAAAACATTAGGAACGAAATAAGGGAGTCAAATCGCAATCCACAGATTCTGCAATCTGTCATGAATAATGTTTTGGAAAGAGCACAAATATGCGAAGCTGAAAATTGGCAACATTTAAGAGACATTCTTTTTAATAACTTGAGATTGTTTGAGTTTTGCATTATTTAAAAGAATTCTCCAATGTCTTAACCAGATTGTGTTAAAATTACAGAGAGATATCATAAAAAATAAAGAATCTATTTAAGTTCAAAACCCTTTTTTTTTAAACACCCTGTAAATTACTATGATGACTGAAATTATGCATTTCTTACCTGAATTTCATTTCTCTTTTGCACATATTGACGGTGTGGAACTCTAAGAAAACAACTCCTGCCATAAATGTGCGTCAGAAGCACAGATACGTTATTAAAAATTTAACCGATCCGACCAGTTTTATAAATTCCTCACCAATTTCTTTTAGAAATCAAGCAGAAAATGACAATTTTGTAATGGTTTT
>NC_136511.1:455000-485000 GCF_053919585.1 Euprymna scolopes
ATTATTAAATGCTTATTTAATTATTATTGATTTATTATTAAATGCTTATTTAATTATTATTGATTTATTATTAAATGCTTATTTAATTATTATTGATTTATTATTAAATGCTTATTTTATTATTATTGATTTATTATTAAATGCTTATTTAATTATTATTGATTTATTATTAAATGCTTATTTTATTATTATTGATTTATTATTAAATGCTTATTTAATTATTATTGATTTATTATTAAATGCTTATTTTATTATTATTGATTTATTATTAAATGCTTATTTAATTATTATTGATTTATTATTAAATGCTTATTTAATTATTATTGATTTATTATTAAATGCTTATTTAATTATTATTGATTAATTATTAAATGCTTATTTGATTATTATTGATTTATTATTAAATGCTTATTTAATTATTATTGATTTATTATTAAATGCTTATTTGATTATTATTGATTTATTATTAAATGCTTATTTAATTATTATTGATTTATTATTAAATGCTTATTTGATTATTATTGATTTATTATTAAATGCATGTTTGATTATTATTGATTTATTATTAAATGCTTATTTAATTATTATTGATTTATTATTAAATGCTTATTTGATTATTATTGATTTATTATTAAATGCTTATTTGATTATTATTGATTTATTATTAAATGCTTATTTAATTATTATTGATTTATTATTAAATGCATGTTTGATTATTATTGATTTATTATTAAATGCTTATTTGATTATTATTGATTTATTATTAAATGCTTATTTGATTATTATTGATTTATTATTAAATGCTTATTTAATTATTATTGATTTATTATTAAATGCTTATTTGATTATTATTGATTTATTATTAAATGCTTATTTAATTATTATTGATTTATTATTAAATGCTTATTTGATTATTATTGATTTATTATTAAATGCTTATTTAATTATTATTGATTTTTTTTTTTTTTTTTACACAGTGATCACCACTTATCAAGGCCCGGAAGCCACTCAGGGATAAGGGTTATTGCAAGTACATCACGTTAGTGAGGAGATTTTATGAAGTGTTTAATTAGGGGGGCGGTTCATTAGGAATTTGTTAACATTAGACTTGAAGACATCCAAGTTGTAGTCCGGAGGGAAGCAGGCAGACGGAACAGAGTTCCACAGGCGTGCAGTTTTGCTCATGAAATCCGCGTTTTGATTTAGGCACAGATATAGAGTGGGGGAAATTTTTCACAGTGGATTCAGCTAGACGGGTGTTTTTCGTGAAAGTTTGGCGAGGGGGGACCAGGGATTGGAGTTCAGACGAGCACCTGCCATGAAAATAACGATAAAACAAGGATAGGCTCGCAACGTCTCTTCTGTGGGAGAGGGGTTGCAGGGTAGAGAAAAGGGCATCCCCCACTAAACCACGAAGTCTATTTTGTACTCTGTTAAGGCATGATAGGCTGTTTTTGGCAGCTCCTGCCCAGATATGGCAACAGTATTCCATCCTTGGCCGTACTTGGCTTTTATATAGATAGAGAATTGCATCAGTAGCGAGATATCTTCTGGAGCGGTAGAAGGATCCCACCATCTTTCCTGCGACCTTGGCAACAGACTTGATGTACGTGTTCCATTTCAGATCAGGAGTAAAGGTCAAACCCAAAAGCTTGTCAAAACACGGGGCCTCACCCAGACGAGAGCCATCCATCACAATTGATGCCAGCTGGGGATCAGAGCGTTGATGATGTAAGGATAGGAGTTTGGTTTTAGATTTATTATTAAATGCTTATTTGATTATTATTGATTTATTATTAAATGCTTATTTAATTATTATTGTTTTATTTTTTAATGCTTATTTGATTATTATTGATTTATTATTAAATGCTTATTTAATTATTATTGATTTATTATTAAATGCTTATTTAATTATTATTGATTTATTATTAAATGCTTATTTGATTATTATTGATTTATTATCAAATGCTTATTTAATTATTATTGATTTATTATTAAATGCTTATTTAATTATTATTGATTTATTATTAAATGCTTATTTGATTATTATTGATTTATTATTAAATGGTTATTTGATTATTATTGATTTATTATTAAATGCTTATTTGATTATTATTGATTTATTATTAAATGCTTATTTGATTATTATTGATTTATTATTAAATGCTTATTTGATTATTATTGATTTATTATCAAATGCTTATTTAATTATTATTGATTTATTATTAAATGCTTATTTAATTATTATTGATTTATTATTAAATGCTTATTTAATTATTATTGATTTATTATTAAATGCTTATTTGATTATTATTGATTTTTTATTAAATGCTTATTTAATTATTATTGATTTATTATTAAATGCTTATTTAATTATTATTGATTTATTATTAAATGCTTATGTGATTATTATTGATTTATTATTAAATGCTTATTTAATTATTATTGATTTATTATTAAATGCTTATTTCATTATTATTGATTTATTATTAAATGCTTATTTAATTATTATTGATTTATTATTAAATGCTTATTTAATTAGTATTGATTTATTATTAAATGCTTATTTAATTATTATTGATTTATTATTAAATGCTTATTTAATTATTATTGATTTATTATTAAATGCTTATTTAATTAGTATTGATTTATTATTAAATGCTTATTTGATTATTATTGATTTATTATTAAATGCTTATTTAATTATTATTGATTTCTTATTAAATGCTTATTTAATTATTATTGATTTATTATTAAATGCTTATTTAATTATTATTGATTTATTATTAAATGCTTATTTAATTAGTATTGATTTATTATTAAATGCTTATTTAATTAGTATTGATTTATTATTAAATGCTTATTTAATTAGTATTGATTTATTATTAAATGCTTATTTAATTATTATTGATTTATTATTAAATGCTTATTTAATTATTATTGATTTATTATTAAATGCTTATTTAATTATTATTGATTTATTATTAAATGCTTATTTAATTAGTATTGATTTATTATTAAATGCTTATTTGATTATTATTGATTTATTATTAAATGCTTATTTAATTATTATAGATTTATTATTAAATGCTTATTTGATTATTATTGATTTATTATTAAATGCTTATTTGATTATTATTGATTTATTATTAAATGCTTATTTGATTATTATTGATTTATTATTAAATGCTTATTTAATTATTATTGATTTATTATTAAATGCTTATTTAATTATTATTGATTTATTATTAAATGCTTATTTGATTATTATTGATTTATTATTAAATGCTTATTTAATTATTATTGATTATATTAAAACATTTATTATTACGGTTTCTTTTACCGTTTTACGTTACTGTTAAGTTGTGTTTATCACCGTTCTTACATATACGGGCGTGGGTGTGTAAGCTCTTACGTATCTTACGTGCAGTTCACTGTTATGTGTGTGTGTGTGTGTGTGTGTGTGTTCTTATCCTTACACCGTTTCTTGCCTTGGAAGTCTTCGAGACGTGTATGTGCAAATGTATAATGCGTACATACCTAGTTGCCTTGGCCAGCGGATGATATCTTCTTCGACTCTGGTCTCCATCTCGTCGGCGAGTGGTCACTGCAGACAGATGCATTAATGACAACAAGATGGACTGAAGCTTCAATCTTTTATTCAAGGCAAGCCTATATCTCCGACCCTGGTTGTCGGGGGAAAACCCGAAATCTCCAATCTGGTTTCTCTGCTGCCCAAAACCACTCTCTCTCCATGTAGTCGTCAACCGGAAGGCTACGACCATAATTCCCGTGTCCCCCCCTTGATTTACGGTGCATCTAATCTAGGTTATTAAAGGTGACTTGGTTTGATGGCTGTCAAATCTAACCTTCTGACGCTGCTAACTCGTTGATGGGAATCAAAATATGCTTATATCTTTTATATCTTTCTATTTCTAAAAACTACCTAGATAGCATTTTATCTGGGATTACCAATACTACATGCGCATGAGAGCTTTCTTTATGTAAAGAATAAGTAGGTTTAATCTATAATAAATAAATACGAAGTCTCCATAAATTAAAATATCATATTCAAGCTTATTCTACGACCGAGCAATATTCAGCGATCTGCTGGTATATATATATATATATATATATATATATATATATATATATATATATATATATATAAGGCATAAGCCTGACGAATCCTAGTGTGGATTAATAGCGGAAAATTCTGTGTAGCTTAATAGCCATATATATTTTTCTAACTTACTATATATAATAGTTGAATAGGAAAATCGATCATGAAAAATTAAATAAATTAAAAAATAAAGATAAATCTTATATTTCGAATTTGTTCCCTATTTATATCCTTTTATCCTCGGCCCTGTCGGTGGGACATTAGAATACGCCGACTGACCCGCCGCCCTGCAGAGGGTAAAAGTCCCTCAATGGGGGTCCTGGATATGACCTTAAAATATATCCAGTGGTGAGGCCCAAGCTTGTGGGCTTTGGGGAGTGTGGAGCCACCCTTTAATTACCATTGCTTCCAGGTCCACTCTGACCCGGAGTGGTAGTACCTGTTAAGGTCCCAACTATAGGTTAAATAGAAACCGACGTGAAAACAACAGATATATTCTATTAAAAAACTTTCTTCCGAATCTTTGGATTCGGCATTAAATAACTCGAAAAGTGTTTATATGCCGTAAAACACAACCAACCAACCAACCGTTTATCCTATGGTTATGTGAGAAATATTACTGATGATATATTATAAGCTCCTGTTTTATTCCTTTGATTCTTAATAAAGAAAAGTAGACAATCGGAGTCAGAGAGTGTCATATTATTATGAGCTGGTGATTAAATTTTGCATAGACATTTTATGATAAGGTGAACGAACTATTCAGACACCCGTTCGATGTAAAGTTGACTAATAATAGGAATTAATAGAGATTAGCATTTAATGCGAAGATAAATCTAAATCTGACCATATTTAACCTTCGATTTGACATTCTAAGTCGAGAACCTATAGCTTTCGCCCATTTTTATTTGTTTGAAAAATATATACAGGGTGGCCCACTTAAAAATAGCCCTGTCTATCAAATTATTTTTATGATTAAGCGACCCACATAAAGTAGCCCGATCTCTCTAATGTTTTTCTAATCAATTTTTTTTTCAGATTAAGAGGCCCACTTAAAAGTAACCAGATTTCTCTAATCTTTCTTTTAACGACCAACTGACACCACCAGATAATATGCAATTCTTTTTCCAACAAGATAGCACTACATGCCACACGTCCTACGGATCACTGACACAAGTTCATAACACGTTTGCGGAAGAGTGAACAATAAGCAAAGAATTACGTTCCTCGGACTTAGAGACTGACCACTTAAAAGTAGCCCACTATATGTAATTATTTTTCAGATTAAACGGCCCACTTAAAAGTAGCCAGATCTCTTTAATCTTTAATCAATTGTTTTTCCAGATTAAGCGACCCACTTAAAAGTAGCCCAATCTCTCCTTTTTAACGACCAACTGACACCACAAGACAAAATACAATTCTTTTTCCAACAAGATGGCGCTACATGCCACACGTCTCACAGATCACTGATGAGTGTTCATGAGATGTTTACGGAAGAGAAAACAAAAAGCAAAGAGTTATGGCCACCACGTTCCCCGGACTTGTTATCATGTGATTTTTATCTTTGGGGGGCTTTAAAACAAAAAGTTTATTCCCCACAATCTAGACCAAATAAAGGAGAACATTACCAACGCTATCTGGTGATTCACCAGAGAATATCTGCAGGCAGTATATGCAAACGTTGTAAAACGTGCCCAGAAATGCATAGATGTCAACGGGGAGAACTTTCAGCATCTTTTATAACATTTAAGCAATGCTACAGCTAATTTAACAATAAAAGAATGTCCTCCTCTATTAAATTTCCTGGGCTACTTTTGAATGGACCATTCTGTATAACCAATGTTTGAATATATGCGTATGTGTATGGTATTTATGTGTTCCTGATAGAAAAAAGGGTTAGAGAATCTACATCAAATCTTAAAGTCTTTTTTTTTAAGTAAACCCTTCAAAGGAAAACAATGGCAGTTTCCCTAAGTCTCTAAGTATACATCTAAGAGACCAATGACAGCATAGACTCTGTAAAAATCAAATATATCCTACTTTATGAACTTTAAATCATATGAATAAGAATTTCAAGTGGAAACATATGAAGTGTTCCTGAAACTCTATGTGCCCTCCCAACATAAGTCACTAAACTACCTTTAAAATATCAGACATAATTTATTTTGATGCAATTTATATTATAAGGCCGAAGTACCCGGTATTTCCAGGTTGTATTTGATATATGTGAATATTCTGTCTTCTATAATATAAATCTCACCTGTCTGTTTAAATGTATGTATGTATGTATGTATGTATGTATGTATGTATGCCTCGCAAAATCTTTCGACAGAGGCGACGGAATTTCACGAGATCGGTATCATTTTGAAGCTCGACCCTTCGGACGACAAATATCGAAACATTGGCCAAAACATTAACTCCTTCATCCTCAACTTACAGTTTTCTACAGGGAAAGTCAGTTTTTTTCTCACATATTTTGCAAGCCAATGAAAAGTCAATTAAAAATTCGAGTATTAAAATCAACAAGTTCGTGGACACCGTTAACAAAGTCTATCCACTACGAACTACGCAAGATATTTTAGAACGTTACAGCTTCTCTCGAATACAATATCATTTATAGTGGGTTGAAGGGTTCCAATATATGAGGCTTCAAGAATTTTTAATTTTTTTATATTATTTTCATGTTGTATAATTTTTATGTTGTCAACGAGGACCTTTCTAAGATTGGAGGGAGGGCAGTTATGTTCTTTTATCAAATGTTTATATATATATATATGCACTAGTATTATTTAGATGCATGGTTATTCGCCGGGACAACGTTGTCGTTGTATGCTTAATGTACGTATTATTTTCGGAATTACGTTCTCCCATAGAGCATTTAAATTTGTACACTACATTGGTTTGTTCCAACGTTTTTATAGCCGGCGAGGACTTGTTTCTAACCACAAGGTTTTGTGTTCTAAACTTCTTGTAGTAGATAATAAATTTAATTTTAGAATTACTGTCGACAGGCGTCAAGTATCTACGTATGATATTTTTAATTGCATTTTCTTCAATTCTGAAGTTAGGTGTCATTTGATTTTGATAAAATATATTAATGGAGTTTGCATTGCGGTGTTGGCTAATATTATTATTAGGGGGTTCAATGTATTGTAGCATTCGTTTTATTTGTTCATCAACAATGTAATTAGGAAAATGAGTGTTGATGAGTACTTGCTTACGTTTTTTTTTCAATGAGTAGTGCTTTTTTGTGAATGATATCATTTTAGCGCGATTTTATAAATTTTTTATTATGGCTAGTTTGTACCTTTATGGGCACTCTCTTTTTAAAGTTCAGGAAGCTGGAGTTTATGCTCGTTGTTTTTTTTATACAGAGGTGTGAAAAGTATCATTGGAAGTGTCAATCAGAACACCAAGAAATGAAATATTATTATTATTATTATTATTATTATTATTATTATTATTATTATTATTATTATTATTATTATTATTATTATTATTCAACTCTGCTCTAAATTTAAGGATTGTTTTTTTTTAAAGGTACTGTAGTTGGTATATCATTTAATTATTTTCAGTTAAAATAAGAATGTCGTCCACAGTATACATATATATATATATATATATTATTTATAAATATTTTGTTCTCTAAATCCGCCATGTAGAATTCACTTAGGGTCGGTCCAAGGACTGATCCCATTGCCACTCCGTCTATTTGGTTATATATGTTACCGTTGGGGGTCATAGAAGAGTACTTCTGTAGTAGAGATTAATAGTATTTTTTAAGTATTCTTTTATTAATTTAAAGTCTATCTATTATTTCTACTGCAGGTACATTTGTGAATAAACTTTCTACATCGAGAGAAGCAATTATTTTGCTTTCTGGTTGTATTGATTTTAATATTTGCATTAGTTCGTGTGTGGACTTTACACTATATTTGCTAGGAATATACGGGCTAATAATTTCGTTTACTGTTTTTGTTAAACGATAGATGGGAGTAGGAATTTGGAATATCATAGGTCGGAGTGAGAAATCAGGTTTATGTATCTTGACTGTGCCATATAGGTAACCAGGTTTATAGTCTCCAATTATTTAAGGAGTTGATAATTACCAATATGTGCATTATTAGCTGTAATTAGTTTATTGACTTGTATTTTAAGTGTATTTGTATGATCTATATATTAATATGCTTGTCCGTACGGTGTCACGTCATCATCATCGCAAACATTAATTAATGTGAATTATCTCCCTTTATTGTTTAATCTTTATCAGTTAAAAATCATTAAACCCTTTTATTTCCCAAAAGTTCCCGAAAAAAAAAATAACTGTCTATTTATGGTTCCGGATTATTTTAAAGACAATTATGCATAGAAGGTATCGTTCCACAGTTTAAATAGTATTTTACTTACATTTTTAACGATGTCTTCTGTTTATTATTGTAGTGAATACGAACGCTTATTCTATTTTATTCAGTAATAAATATATCTTTTACATTTAACGTTACGAGTTCGTTTTTTTTTTACTGTGCCACTTTATCTTATTTTTTTAAATTTACTTTTGAGTGAACCTTACATAACAAAAAATATGTTTAGAAATAAATGTTACAAAAGTCAAGAATGCCTTTATTAAATAAATCACCAAAGTCACCATTCGCAAATACACTGAGTAACACAGAGTCAAAACATATTTTACGTCTTGTTCTGTTTTGCTTTTGTTTTACGGCATATCAATCCTTTTTCGTGTTATTTAATGCAGAATCGAGTAATTTTGTAACATTTATGCAGCTTCACGTTGTTTACATAGTTATTACTTATGTTTTGTTCGTTTTATTTTGCTTCTTTTACAGGAGGTCATCATCTTCTAATGCCCACCGACAGGGCATACATATTTAAATACTATAAAAAATGGACACAACAATTTTTTTTAATATGAAATAAAACAGTGTTTCATTACTTACGATTTAATTTATTTAAAGAAATATTTATTTCCTATTTAAAGATTTTCAGTATATTTTATTTAACTGAAGAATTTTTCCATTATTTTTATTACATTGGTAGGTAAAGTTTCAGAATAGTTAACCCCCTCCCCATATTAAGAATGGCTTTCAGCATGATTCTTAAAATAGCGGTATCAAAGTTTTTTTTTCTTATTTTAAAACAAATTATAAAAAAAAGATACAAGACCATTAAATTTTTTTTCATTAAATCGCTATTTAGGTGAAGGTTCAAAATAGTTAACCCTTCTCCCCATAACCATTTTTTTATGCAGTACAATACTTTGTTTCAATAATTATGGTTTAAATAAATATTTATTCCTTATTTAAAGATTTACAGTATATTTTATTTAACTGAAGAAATATTTATTGTTCATACATATATTTTTCCCTCATTTTTTTTACATTGTTAGGTGAAGTTTCAGAATAGTTAACACCCCCTCCCCATATTAAGAATGGCTTTCAGCATGATTCTTACAATAGTGCTATCAAAATTTATTGATTTTTCTTATTTAACAAAAATTATAAAAAAGATACAAGAACATTTTAAACATTTTTTTCGTTAAATCGTTATTTAGGTGAAGGTTTAGAATAGTCGAACCCTCTCCCCTTATTAAGAATGGCATTTTATTATTTCAGCATGATGCTTACATTTTTCTTAATATAAAAAAAAAGATACAAGAAAATGTTAAGCTTTTTTTTAAAATTAGAATGTTAGATCAAAGTTCGGAATAACTTACTTTATAGCCAATTAGCCAGCTTACTTAACTATATAACATTGACATAAATGTTTCCTTATATTTAAAATTCATAATTTGATGAAAAAATAGTGTACAGTTTGTTTGACTTTACTTAATTATATAACATTGAAATAAATTTGATAGGTACAACCTACCTCACATCATTTTGATTATCGAAAAATCAAAGCTTAACTGTACTTCGTAAGATTTACGGAAACACTTTATTTTCAATGCATGTATCACACAAGAATCTGAATATTATAACAGATTACAATGTTTTTATGGAAAAAAAACTTTTTACAGAAAATTCAAAGTGTTCTATTTATATTATCAGGAAGTTGTGATGCATTAATTGAAATCTATATCAATAATTCGACTTAAAAAATATTTGTGAATTTCCAAATCTTCATTGAATAAAATTCAAAATAAATAGAAAAGTCTATCGCATATGTAAAAGTTGACAGTTGCTTATTTAACTTCATTAAAAGCCATCAAAGTCAACTAAGAGCTGCTCAATATTCTGGCTTAATGGATCATTTAGCAAGGAATGAAGATGGTTATTCTGGTGTACCAGTAATTCTACCATCTACATTTACAGGAAGTCCTAGGAATCTACAACAGCTTCATCAAGATGCAATAGCAGTTTTCTGTGACCTATTCATTACTTACACATGTAATCCAAAATGTCCTGAAATATTAAATAACTTGGGGTCATCAGAACTTGCACAAAATCGATGTCAGCAATGTCACACAGTTTTTTAAATTCACAATCTGACTCCCAAGAACCTGCTGACTGACCACTCTTCTCACTCCAAGCAGCTGATCGACATCCCTGTCACCGCCTCAATCATCACCAGCACTTCCTGACAATATCAACAGCATCAGTTACGATCGCATTGACCTTCAATAAAAGTTTAAACTAAAGTTCTTTGTTTGTTCTACTTGCTTCCATACGTTCATTTTTATAAGGAATTTCTTACTGATGTGTTTTAAAAGATTTTAACTACCGTGGATTTCCACGGGTCCTGCTAGTTTTTACTAATTTTTAAAAATTTCGTTTTATCATTAATATTTAAAATTTTTACATCATAATTGGATTTATTAAGAATGACGAAGATGTTAGATTTATCAGCTTGTTTATAACTATATTAGGATGGTCACGTAGTTCTTTAGCATAACTTTTTTAAATCAGTAGTTAGTATTGAATTGTGTTTTTATAAAATCGAGTTTTTATGGCCTCCGCTTTTAGAATATCCTTTAATCCAGGGTGAGTGGTAATTTTGTTTTCTTTTTCTAGGTTAATAATTCATTCAATCTCGGCTTTGACCCTGTCGGTGGGGCATTAGAATACGCCGACTGGCCCCCCTGTAGAGGGTAAAAGTCCCTCATTGGGGGTCCTGTATATGACCTTAAACTATATCCAGTGGTGAGGCCCCAGCTTGTGGGCTTTGGGGAGTGTGGAACCACCCTTTAATTACCATTGCTCCCAGGTCCACTCTGATCCGGAGTGGTAGTACCTGTTAGGGTCCCAACTATGGGTTAAATAGAAACCAACGTGAAAACAACAAATATATTCTATTAAAAAAGTTTTTTCTTCAAAATCTTTGGATTCGGCATTAAATAACCCGAAAAGGGTTGATATGCCATAAAACAACCAACCAACCAATCTATCTCGGCTTTTTTTTATTTTGATGGTTAAATTGTGGTGCGAGATGGCAGTTAGATTAAAGATCTGAAAATTCTTTTTGTAGGTCTTTAAGGTCGTAATCAGAAAGATTAATATGGAATTGTGTGTTATTAGGTAATATGATATACCCATGAGATAGAGTCTAATTTTTTTTTTGGGGGGGGATGGTCAGTCAATGCGAGTGCTCGTAATTAGCAGTGATGTCAGTAAGTCGTTGTTGGAGTTCAGTGTATTGGTCATTGGTAATGAGGACCTTCAGTTTTTCTTCAAGTTCATGTAGTTCATTTGTATGTTTAAGAATTAATTGTTGATGTGCCTCTTTACTAAATCAATTCTTCAGTGTATTTTCCCATTGATCATCTAATGTATAATTGGTATATTTAGGCAGCATTTTTTCGTTCAAGCAAATATTATTAAATGAAACAGAGACACTTTGCTTCATGATTATAAATAATATAAATAAAATAAATAAAGATAATTAATATTAGTGCTATATATAAACATTTGACAAAAGAATATAACTGCCCCTCTTCAATCTTAGAATGGTCCTCGTTGACAACATAAAAATTATACAACATGCAAATAATATTAAAAGATTAAACATTCTTGAAGCGTCATATATTAGAACCCTTCAACCCACTATATATGATATGCATTCGAGAAAAACAATAACGTTCTAAAATGTCTTGCGTAGTTTGTAGTGGATGGACTTTGTTAACGGTGTACACGAACTTGATTTTAATACTCGAATCTTAACCTAAGAAATTATTATTATTATTATTATTATTATTATTATTATTATTATTATTATTAATGATTGTTGTCGAAGGCTAGATGGCGTATGTGAAAAATGAAATAAAGGAAAAATGTAAATAGAAATATCAAGGAGAATGTTAACTGTGGAATTTTAAAATAAATCGGACAGGTTAGGAATTTTAGCTGATAAATAATGGCAAACAATATGAATATGTTTTGATTCTTTAGACTTTGTGTATTGATGACGTAATTATAAAGTTTAATCCGTTGGTAGAGAGAGTTTTAGAGAGACAATCGAGCGGAGACGAGCTGGCGTCCTGTCGTAATGGCTTTAAACTCCGAGGAAACTGTCGAGACAATGTCAGTAGAATGTAGAACTAAGGACGACTATACAACTTTCCAATAAAAGTTGCTGAAAATACATCCGAGACTTCTAGTCGTTTCCTTGGGATGAATCGTCATTGGCAGCTTTCAACACCCGGGCCAAAAGAAAGCCCCCCCCAAATGACAAGGTATGTTTCCCTATTGGCCAGATGTAAAACCCCAAAGAACTGTGTTCCGCCCCTTTGTAATGTCCTTGTTGTTGTATGTTAAAGACATGTTAGACACGCATCAACTAGACGATCACAAACACTAAAGACTCGCGAATACACATATCCACCCACAAAGAACTGTAGATAAACACAACGAACACGAGTGAATGATCAATAGAGACGCTGTCATAAATATATACACGTTGAATAGCACATAAATACATGAACGTTAGACTACACAAGTAAAACGATTATACACTTGCTATAGAGATCACTATAAAACATATTCGTTTTGGTACCGTTTACCCCACTTTTCAACACTAAAGGACAAAATAAATGAAGCGAAGCTGCTTAAAATAAACCCAACGTCAACTTTCTACTTACCAGATTAAAGCGGTAAGGTTGTTCTCTCAGACCATTATCTATCTTGGGGTTAGGGGGGTAATATTATATCTGTTCTCTTGTCATGAGACAATACTCCTAGACATTCTTGCTTGGTAAGGAGTATGATAAGGAGTGTAGTAATGAGTTTAGTAAGGATTTTGTATATGCCTGTCTGCATGACATCGTATTTTTGTTTGGGCTGTGCGTAGTTTGGTATACTTTCGTTTATCATGATATTGTACTCCTAGGGATTATTTTCTCTTTTTCTAAGTAAAGGTATTATTTAGATAAACATTTACGCCCTAGTTCTATAGACCACTATATACCATACACTATTTACACCCCTACTATATAACATATTCGTTTATATATACTCCTTGTGATATAACAATTCTATTATTTGTTTAGGAGAAAGTGTACAGGGTGGAACAAAAAAGATGTCGCCTTAAAGAAAACAACACTTCAGCTTTATTTAAAAGACTTTATTGAAAAATCAGTTGTTGTATAGCTGACATCTATTCAATGTAGCCGCCTTCAGTGTCAATCACCGTCTCGATACGTGTTCGGATCTGGGAGCATGCGTTTTCCACAAGCGCCGGTGAATACTCAGCGAATACTCGGCAGATGACGGCGATCAGGCTGGCTTGGTGTTGCGCGAGGTCATGTTGGTGATGTTCTCGACGTATAACCAAACGAAGTAGTTACGCGGGTTCAGGTCGGGAGAGAAGAGGGACAGTGAGAGAAAGGTACAAAGTCATAGCACTCCTTCTGAAGCCAAGCCTGGGTCTCTTTGGACTTGTGGGCTGACGCCGAGACATGCTGCCACAGCCAAGATCCGTTAGCGGTCACCTGTTGCGCCAGGGGATCACCACACTCTTCAGCACATCCAGGTACACTTTTGTGTTAATTTCAAGCCGATTTTGAAAATGTGAGGTGGCATGATATGGCTCTTACCTGAAATCACAACAAAGACCATAACCATGGCCGTAAACTTTGTTTTCATCACCCTGAATACGCCCCTATTATTCGTGGCAATCCACGATGCATTTTGAGTGTGCTGGCAATGGTCCTGTTCTCATAATATAGATAGAGAGCACGAGTTGTACAACGGCGCATATCCTATCTCGCTCGTTGAACTTTGTGCCATTTTCAGACATGATAGAAGGCTCCTATCGCTCTTGGGATTTGTACGCAATTCGCTAACTAGTAGATGGCTTGCAACCAAAAATGAAAACGGGGGTTGATCAAACGGAAATGGAATCATGCCGTTTTTTTCTAGGGCGGCAATTGTATCGTTTCACTCTGTAGTATATTTGTGTCGTATTGCGTACTGAAGTTGTTTTATTTTTTTTATTCAAGTTTTATGCAATAAATTTATTTCTTTAAAGTATGCTATTAATTGGTCTTAGTTCAAGTTAATAGATTATTTAATGATTTAAGGTCTTAGTTCAGTTAATAGATTATTTAATGATTTAAGGTCTTAGTTCAGTTAATAGATTATTTAATGATTTAAGGTCTTAGTTCAGTTAATAGATTATTTAATGATTTAAGGTCTTAGTTCAGTTAATAGATTATTTAATGATTTAAGGTCTTAGTTCAGTTAATAGATTATTTAATGATTTAAGGTCTTAGTTCAGTTAATAGATTATTTAATGATTTAAGGTCTTAGTTCAGTTAATAGATTATTTAATGATTTAAGGTCTTAGTTCAGTTAATAGATTATTTAATGATTTAAGGTCTTAGTTCAGTTAATAGATTATTTAATGATTTAAGGTCTTAGTTCAGTTAATAGATTATTTAATGAGTTAAGGTCTTAGTTCAGTTAATAGATTATTTAATGATTTAAGGTCTTAGTTCAGTTAATAGATTATTTAATGAGTTAAGGTCTTAGTTCAGTTAATAGATTATTTAATGATTTAAGGTCTTAGTTCAGTTAATAGATTATTTAATGAGTTAAAGTCTTAGTTCAGTTAATAGATTATTTAATGAGTTAAGGTCTTAGTTCAGTTAATAGATTATTTAATGATTTAAGGTCTTAGTTCAGTTAATAGATTATTTAATGAGTTAAAGTCTTAGTTCAGTTAATAGATTATTTAATGAGTTAAGGTCTTAGTTCAGTTAATAGATTATTTAATGATTTAAGGTCTTAGTTCAGTTAATAGATTATTTAATGATTTAAGGTCTTAGTTCAGTTAATAGATTATTTAATGATTTAAGGTCTTAGTTCAGTTAATAGATTATTTAATGATTTAAGGTCTTAGTTCAGTTAATAGATTATTTAATGATTTAAGGTCTTAGTTCAGTTAATAGATTATTTAATGATTTAAGGTCTTAGTTCAGTTAATAGATTATTTAATGATTTAAGGTCTTAGTTCAGTTAATAGATTATTTAATGATTTAAGGTCTTAGTTTAGTTAATAGATTATTTAATGATTTAAGGTCTTAGTTCAGTCAATAGATTATTTAATGATGTAAGATCAAAGTGTAATCTATCATGAAGTAGGGCATAGCAAGCTATGCATCATGTGTATAAGATACTAATTAAGTGTGTTTTCCAACGTTTCAGACTCTTACGATTATATTAGGAAGCAAAGCGGAAGAAGAATAATTTCTAAATAAAGAAATTAGTCTTATATATAAACGGCTATATGTCTGTCTGTCTCCATATTTTCAAACTCTATCTCATCCGAAACGAAAAGTCGCAGAGCAGCGCAAGGGGCCTCAAATCACTGAATTTTTACGGACCGTCCTTTTATGGGTCTTTAGCCGGCTAAACTACTTTTTAAAGGTCAAAAAGGGGTAAAAATATTTAAAAATCCTGAAACATTTTGTACATTCATCTCAGTTTACTTCTACTTTTATTTTTTATCTGTTTATATGCGTACCACGTCGGTACAGTGGTAACGTCACCAGCTTTGAATGCTACAGTTTCGGTTCTAGCTGATGGCACCCTAATATTTTTTTTTACTTTTGAAATCAGAACTTTATAATACGCGATCTGATAAAATTAAAATATCATATTGTAGCATATTTTATGTCCAGGCAAAGCCGCTTGTATTATATATTATTTTTTATTTTTATATTTTTATTTATTTATTTATCTATTTTTTAATCCTTTGAGATGAGGCTTCAAAATTATATTTTTATTTTTTATTTTTTTTTTAATCCTTTGAGATGAGGCTTCAAAATTATATATTTATTTATTTATTTATTTATTTATTTTTTTAATCCTTTGAGATGAGGCTTCAAAATTTTAGTATTCATTTTTTTTTCCGGACTGTTATCTTCATAGTTGTTGTTGTTCGCCACGTTTCCGTCAATTAATCTTCTGGCTTTCATCAGGTGTTTAACCACGACGGGACATGAATGATGAATCTTGTAACGGTGTCCCCAGTAATTACTGCCTTTCCTGTTATTTGGCCAACTAAGCCCCTGGCCTGCTTTGAGTAGTATTGAAGTCGCTATTAAACAATGCTCACCTGGAACCATAGAGACTCAGCGCCTTTATACACTGCGCCACAGGCTTCGAAAGGCGATCAAGATTGGATGTTTTGGTCTTATAAATACAAGTTTGTATTCTTATCTAGTTTTTACAAGATTCGGCATTCGTGAAGATGAGGCTAATAGTCCGCAAAAATGAATACTCATAAAGAAAATAGGTTCACATGTACGATCGGTACCTCCCATATTTTTTTTATTGTCATTAAAAAAAAAAAAAAAAGATTTCAACGGATTACTATCGAATGGACATTAATCTGCCAGATTATAGAAAAAGAATAAATAAATAAAAGTAAAAAATGAAAAACAAAAAACAAAACAATATTTGAATATTTGCAGGGGTACTCATTTTCTAACGCAACGTTTTAGTAAATCAATCACCCAATTTAGAACCACTGGGACAAATTTCGCGAATTTAGACTTTTAAAAGCAGTTTAGCCCCCCTTTTTTTTCTTTAAATTTTGCTTGTAATTTTCTCTGTTCCAATTACTATAAAAACATATCTATAGTTCTCTTCAAGCTTTGTCACTCGACATTTACAAAGGTTTTGCTGGGATTGTTTTTTTTTCGATTTAAAAAAAGAAAATACGCAATGTTCAAGTTTTGGCACCAAACATTTGCAGTTTTTAAATGAACTAAAAAACTCTTTGGTATACTTACGTGTGTGCACAGTTTCTAATGCAATAAATCCACCCCGACTGGACGAGAACACGCACTCCCCTTTTATATAAAGGAATTTCCATTTATCAATTTAAGGGCAATAATTAACGGTCAATGTGCTCTAGAGTATCAACTAAAGACTTACTTTTAAAAAGTTGGTTTTTAGGGGGATTCAGATTTGTATCCGGTATTGTTTTCACTGGTCGCTATGTTTGTTTATGCGCGCATTCAAGTTTTGAACGCGTGCACGTGAACCAGAAAATAATATGGCGTGACAAGCATAGTGAAAAAAAGACCCTTATTAAATCCCGGGCAACGTCGGGTTTTCATGCTAGTTGATCCTAAATATGATGTGATCCCGACATAAATAAACTCAATCAAGTCAATCTCGATGTGCATTCCTTTTTTTAGACCAACACTAGATGAGGAATTTTTAAAAATAATGTACCAGACGTAACACGCGGCCGCAGCCGAGATTGAACTCACTACACGAGTTTATAGTGTACCTATTTACTATGCCTCCCCACGGGACAGAGTTAGACACCAGGGTCATTTTTTAACGTGGAGAAAAGGTACAAAAATAAAAATTGTCTTAGTCGTGAAGGATTTCTCCTCCACCGAAAGAGAACAAGAAATAGAAGTGCAGCATCTGAAGAACAGATGGTATTTATTTGCTCCCCCACCGAGCAAATTAGGCACAAGGCCAATTTTTAATGTGAGGAGTGAAGGGAGGGGGAAGGGAAAGGGGGGACCAGCTCCCGAGGGGTGGGAAATGGGAGCTGGTTAAAGGTCAGGCATGTGGGGTTGCCCCCACATCTGGTCTTTGCTAGTCATAGCTAGTCATAGCTTGCAGCATCTGCCGGAACAGATGGTATTTATTTGCTCCCCCACTGAGCAAATTAGGCACAAGGCCGTTTTTAATGTGAGGTAAAAACCAGCTCCCCTAAAAGGGGTCACTCTGGTTACCAAAAATAATAATTGTCCCAGTATAGAGGGTTTCCCCTCCATTGACTGGTACAAATTATCTTAAGTGCAGTATCTGCCGGAACAGATACTACACTTTGATCTTGGCCATAAGGCCAAGCACGAGTTTATAGTGTAATTCAAATCTTATCCGTAGCTGAATACTTGATGCTTGGCTAAGGTTATCAAGGGTATTTTTTATCAGGACGCCATCACTAGATGGGTTCCTATTTACAATGCCTCCCCACGGGACAGAGTTAGACACCAGGGTCGTTTTTTTAACGTGGAGAAAAAGGAACAAAAAATAAAAATTGTCTCAGTCGTTAAGGATTTCTCCTCCACTGACTTTGAGGTGATTATTTGCTCCCCCACTGAACAAATTAGGCACAAGGCCGATTTTTAATGTGAGGAGTGAAGGGGAAATGGGGACCAACTCCCCGGGGAGTAGGGGAGCTGGATAGTGACAATTGGTATGAAGGGTTGCCCCTACATTGACCAAGGTCTTATATGTGGGATTGCCCCACATATGGTCTTTGCTTGCAGTAGGTATTTATTTGCTCCCCCACCGAGCAAATTAGGCACAAGGCCAATTTTTAATGTGAGGAGTGAAGGGAGGGGGAAGGGAAAAAGGGGACCAGCCCCCGAGAGATGGGAAATGGGAGCTGGTTAAAGGTCAGGTATGTGGGGTTGCTCCCACATCTGGTCTTTGCTTGCAGTATCTGCCGGAACAGATGGTATTTATTTGCTCCCCCACCGAGCAAATTAGGCACAAGGCCGATTTTTAATGTGAGGAGTGAAGGGGAAATGGGGACCAACTCTCCGGGGAGTAGGGGAGTTGGATAGTGACAATTGGTATGAAGGGTTGCCCCTACATTGACCAAGGTCTTATATGTGAGGTTGCCCACACATATGGTCTTTGCTTGCAGTATCTGCCGGAACAGATGGTATTTATTTGCTCCCCTACCGAGCAAATTAGGCACAAGGCCGATTTTTAAAGTGAGGAGTGAAGGGGAAATGGGGACCAACTCCCCGGGGAGTAGGGGAGCTGGATAGTGACAATTGGTATGAAGGGTTGGCCCTACATTGACCAAGGTCTTATATGTGGGATTGCCCTCACATATGGTCTTTGCTTGCAGTATCTGCCGGAACAGATACTACACTTTGATGGTATTTATTTGCTCCCCCACCGAGCAAATTAGGCACAAGGCCAATTTTTAATGTGAGGAGTGAAGGGAGGGGGAAGGGAAAAAGGGGACCAGCTCCCGAGAGGTGGGAAATGGGAGCTGGTTAAAGGTCAGGCATGTGGGGTTGCCCCCACATCTGGTCTTTGCTAGTCATAGCTAGTCATAGCTAGTTATAGCTTGCAGTATCTGCCGGAACAGATGGTATTTATTTGCTCCCCCACCGAGCAAATTAGGCACAAGGCCGATTTTTAATGTGAGGAGTGAAGGGAGGGGGAAGGGAAAAAGGGGACCAGCTCCCGAGAGGTGGGAAATGGGAGCTGGTTAAAGGTCAGGCATGTGGGGTTGCCCCCACATTCTGGTCTCAGCTAGTCATAGCTGGTCTTTGCTAGTCATAGCTTGCAGTATCTGCCGGAACAGATGGTGTTTATTTGCTCCCCCACCGAGCAAATTAGGCACAAGGCCAATTTTTAATGTGAGGAGTGAAGGGAGGGGGAAGGGAAAGGGGGGACCAGCTCCCGAGAGGTGGGAAATGGGAGCTGGTTAAAGGTCAGACATGTGGGGTTGCCCCCACATCTGGTCTTTGCTAGTCATAGCTAGTCCTAGCTAGTCATAGCTTGCAGCATCTGCCGGAACAGATGGTATTTATTTGCTCCCCCACTGAGCAAATTAGGCACAAGGCCGTTTTTAATGTGAGGTAAAAACCAGCTCCCCTAAAAGTAGGCAAAAAGGGGGCACTCTGGTTACCAAAAATAATAATTGTCCCAGTATAGAGGGTTTCCCCTCCATTGACTGGTACAAATTATCTTAAGTGCAGCATCTGCCGGAACAGATACTACACTTTGATCCCGGCCCGAAGTCCAAGATGGGGTTTGATATTTATTTGCTGCCCACCTCAGCAAAATGTGGCACAAGGCCGGAAAGTGGGAACCCCGCAGGCTCCCCTAAAGGAGGGGCACTCCTTCAATTTTAAAAATTGCCTGAGTAACCCCGTCGGCATTCCCCGGTCGGGGCGCCTCAGGCAGCAAGCAATAAACTTGCCCCACCGGAAAGCCCGGTGGCAAGGCCTGGGAGGGTGGACCTCCTAGGTATTACCCAGGCGGTGTACCTCAGTCCAACAGGTGCTGGGCCAGTTCCCGGCCCCTCACCTGTTGGGCTGAGTGTCAAGTGACGAATCCTTGACTTGTACTACCCTGTCTCCCTGCAGCCGAAGCCGATAGGAGACATCCCATCATAAAGGAATTATAATGGGGGTATCCAAGATGGGGTTACCTACCACAGTTTAATCGAGGCCCGTTTACCGTCGAGAGAAGGATAGACCGCACCAGTTTCCCAACCTGCTATTTTACCTCATGGTATATACAGCACCTCGCCTTCCCAAGTGGTCACCCATCTGGTACTGGCCAGACTCAACGTTGCTTAACTTCGTTGATCTGGCGAGAACCGGCGCGTTTACGTGATTGTGCTGTATATTTTAAAAATAGCGCATTTAAAAATGTTGATAAGCAAGTGCGTGCTTCTTTAGGTTAAATTTATCGATTTTGCGATAACGTCTCCTACTCTTATTATGATTGGAAATGATGATATTTAGAAAATAACGTTTTCTAAAAAGTCTCCATCAATCTTTGGAATTGTCCATATGCAAATACCAAGAAATCGAAGTATGGCGTTTTGGATTCAAATTTCAATCTATTCTTTTTCCAAAGATAATAAGAACGAAGTCACGAAGTCCCTTTATAAATAAAGCAAATACGCACGCGCGCATAGATCTTTATTTATATAAGGTTAGATATGCGTGTATATGTTTAGCTTTGCATATACAGGATTCACTCCTAAACTAATTAACCGAACATTAAGAATGATGGTGAGATGTATTTAGCTTATTTAATTTATTTCACATTGCATATAGGCGCGCGCACACATATCTTTATTTATTAAAAGTAGATATGTGTGTATATATATATATATGTATATATATATATATATATATATATATATATATATATGTTGTAGAGATTTAGAAGGCTGTCACAATGCGAGGGATGAAATATAGTCGTTGTTGGTAAGAGAAGACGAGAACAAGTGGCGATTTACAAATCAATAAGTACATACATATATTTTATATATAGATATATTTATTCAGTTGTATTGGTAAAATGTCTTACTTGTTATGTCTGCGACAAATTCCATTATTAATTTCGGAAAAATTCCCTTTTGAAATGGTAAGCGTAACAGATCGATTCAAAGCATGCTAGATGATGGAGCGGAAGTTGGGTAGCTATGTGGAGCCTCGGAGAAAATGTGAGTAGGGGATTTATGTATTGTATGATTAGGTAATTAACCTGTTTATAATTTTATTTATTTCTATTTATTTGTCTTTTTTTTTGGTTCGTAATTTGTTGCTTTAGCGTGAGCTTTTTTAATTTTGTATGTTCTCTATTTTATTGTCTTTATTATTATTTTTTTTTCTGCTGATGTTATTACTATTATTTATTTATTTTCTGCTTATTTTATTTTGTATGTTTTCTGTTTTGTTTTTATCATTATTACTATATTTATTTTTTTTCTGCTGGTGTGTGCGGTGTCTATGTTTATCTGGGTCACGTAAGTCGCAAGTGGGCTGTGTCCGGTCATCTATTGAAGGATAGTGTAGGGTTGGGATGTGAGAGAGGAGGGGAGGTGGGGTGCGGGGTGATGCGCTCTCGGTCGGCAGCTGGGTGTTTAGGTTAGTGCTCCCACACATTTGCTCCGAGGCCCCACATAGCTACCCAACTTCCGCTCCATCATCTAGAATGCTTTGAATCGATCTGTTACGCTTACCATTTGAAAAGGGAATTTTTCCAAAATTAATAATGGAATTTGTCGCAGACATAACAAGTAAGACATTTTACCTAATACAACTGAATAAATATATGTATATATAAAATATATGTATATACTTATTGATTTGTAAATCGCCACTTGTTCTCGTCTTCTCATACCAACAACGACTATATTTCTTTCCTCACATTGTGACAGCCTTCTAAATATCTACTACATACCTATCCCACACAATGCTTCAAGCAAACTACATATCAATCCCACATATATATATATATATATATATATATATATATATATATATATATAGTTTTTCATAGACAGGATTCACTCCTAAAATTTTTCTTATTATTGCATTTTAACCCTAAACAAGGCACAGTGCCACTTTGATGTAGGAGGCTACTATCTGGGACATCATTTCTAAGGGTAATAAATAGGGAGTTGAGCAGCAAGATGTCTTCTACGTTACAATTGAACTTCTGCATGTCAGTACAGTCAGGGAAGTAGGAACCCAGGAGGGAATTCCAAAATTTAGCAATCCTAGGGCAGAAACTATTAGAGTAGAAGGTTTTCTTACATCTAGAGATTTTTACTGTGAAGGGGTGGGATTTTGCTGCTTGTTGGATTTGTCTGGGTTATTTACTTCGATGGAGCACAAGGGCTTGTAGTTCGTCGGAGCACCCATCATTAAAATACTTGTAAAACAGGCAGAGGGATGCAATATTTCGTCGATGGGACAGAGGTTGAAGCCTAGCTGATGGTGCGGGGCCTATTAGGTTGGCGATTCTCTTTTGAACCCTGTCTAAGAGTGAGAGTGCACTGGCCCAAATGTGACAACAATACCCCATACATGTGCGATTGGTGGCCTTGAATACATGATACTCCCAGGCGTAACTTTCTAGCACAGTAGAGGAGCCCATCTTCTTCGCTGCAGCCTTAGCAATGTTTTCAATGTATTTGTTCTAATTCATGTTCCCCGTGAACGTTAAGCCGAGAAGTTTTAACGAAGTACTTTCAGGTAATGCCTCATTAGCCATGGCTATTAGTGGTTGAGCAGGTTTCTTGTAGTTATTAAAGGACATTAATTTAGTTTTGTGACCATCTATTTTTGACTCTATTCGACTGCAGACTGGAGGTCTTCCTGTAGGGTTTTCGCCGTTGCCTTGGATACATGTTCATTCGTTTTTACCTGATGTTTGTTATAGAGCGTGGTCTTCTCAGCAAATATACCCATCTCAGAGACAATTTTATCAGGGAGATCATTTATGAATATGAGAAATAATCTTTAGGATCGACACCTAAAGTACACCCGCATTTATATTGTATTGACATACGACCATCAAGGACAACCAGGATTCTTCTCTTATTTTTACCATGAGATCTAATTTTCATGAGACGACTATCATACAATGTCAAAAGCCTTAGATATATCTACTGCTCTCCCCTCTCCTGCTTTATTCAGTGTATGGTATATATGTTCAGAAATGACAGTTAGGACATCTGCAGTAGAACGAGCTTGTCTAAACCCATACTGTTGGTTGGACAGAAGTTTAACAGCTGAGAAGTGGTGGGCTAGAGCTTGATTAATTATGAACTCAAATAGTTTGGCGAAAAGAGGGAGAAGTCTAATGGGACGATAATTTAATAGGTCAGTTCTTTCGCTAGACTTCTTGTAAACTGATACCACAGAAGCAGTTTTCCAACAAAGAAGGCAAAATTCGTTAAGGCATTTGCTGAAAAGTTTAGAGAAAACAGAAATGACGTCCACGGAGCTTTTAAATAGTTCAGCAGGGATGAGATCAGGTCCAATTTCTTTTAAAGTGTCCAAGTTTTTTTTTTATGATATCGTGTACTTGAGAAGGGGTGTTTTTCAGATAATGCAATGTGATTTCTGTCCGCAGAGGAAAATCAGGGATGGAGTGGTCTGCTCGTGTAACCCGACGTGCGTCTCCCTCGACAAAACGCCGACTCCCAGCGTTGTGTACCGTGGATTTGTCGTTCGACTATTCCTCTAATGGCCGGATCGTCCTTTTCCCGTTGGCGACTGTCGATGAGAACACACGCGGTTCACAAAATAGAAATATGAACAAACAAAGGAAAAACACAAACGCCAATGTTCACATATAAATAGACTGTTGGACTTGTGAGTGAGTGTGTGTGTGTGTGTATGTGTGTGTCTTCTCCTGTTCTATCGATGTTACATTTGTCTATCTCTGTTTCACAATCAACTCCAAAATTGTCCACGTCTCTAGTTCACAGTCAACTCTATAACTGTCTAACTGTCACTGTCCAACTTCCAACCGCTGTCTAGCGCATCTAGATCTCAACTTTCTGTCTCCTCTACGTTGGTATCACAGGTCGCCCCACCCTGGCTACCGGAAGCTGCCCTTCCCTGTTTTATCAATAGGTGTCTATTGTTATTGTTTGCTACTTCCTATCTATTGTTAATTGTGGGATATATCCGATTTCTTTGTTTATTCTAAGCTATTTCCTCTTCCTTTGTCTATTGTAGGATATTTCCGATTTCTTTGTTTATTCTAAGCTATTTCCTATCTCTTTGTCTATTGTAGGATATTCCCGATTTCTTTGTTTAATCTAAGCTATTTCCTATCTATTGTTAAATGGATATTTCCGATTTCTTTGTTTATTCTCAGCTATTTACTTTTCCTTTGTCTATCCACCCTATTAGCACTTAGTGGCTCAGATCCACCCCTGGCAACTTTATAGTATCACACTCGGTCTAAAGTAGAGTTAGAGGAAAATCGACAGAGAAGCAGATTAACCTTCGCGGTTGCTGTGCAAACAACTTCAAGGTTGTTGGATAGTGAGGAGAATTGTTGATTGCCCATTATTTACTACGAGGAGGCAAATAAGGATTATGTAAATTGTTTTTTGGAGTATTCAGTCGAACAATAAATTTGATTGTTATAATCTCTACTTATAGTTTTCATTTCTTTTCTCTTTATATATATATATATATATATATATATATATATATATATATATATATATATATATATATATATATATATACTTAACGTTTCACTTCCTAACAGACAACTTAGTTATACTAACTGAATAACTAAATACATTTAAACAAATAAAGAAAACCAAATCAAATAAAATGAATTAAATAAAGCAACTCTTCAGCAACAAAAAAATTGCTGTTGCTAATGATCATGGATCGAAAGCGCCCGAGAGAAAAATGGCTGACACATAATCACTCGGTCACATATTACGTTCTTTACATAACCTAAAGAAATGCTCGTCAAATGGAGAAAATTAGCAGAAAATCAAGAAGAAAAAAAAAAACGTCTGTCGTATTCAACCAGACAATGACTTTCTACCTCTCTGAACCGGTAGAAACTGTCACCTCCTAGTCTGAGCATTGAAAAAGTGCCTGTAGGTATATAAAAAATACTATATATAATTATCAAGCAATTTTAAGAGTATTAAATGTTGAGCACAGTCGGGGAAATAAAAAAAACCTAAAAGACAGTAAACTAGCGTTTATGCGACGCTCACGAACTCCGCGCGTTTGAACGCTCTAGACTGTCTACACTCTGCGCCGAATTCCAGAGGCAATTGTACGTAACTCGGAGGTAAAGGTTCAACAAATAGTGTCAAAGGGGTTTCGTGGCTGAGTTCGAATCTCCCGATTGGCAAAAATTGTTCGAATCTACCAACTGCCAGAATCTCCCGACTGACAGAAAATATATATTTTATCTATACTGATAATTTCGAAAACATTAAACATTAGGGTCTGTAGGCAGAAAAAAATTATTACCCACTACGTAAACCTGATTCAAAATAATCTCACACCTATCATTAAATGGCAAATTCTAAAAAGAAATCTAAGAAATAATTTTTATATTCGTTTTATATTACTAACTTTAAAGACAGAGATACATTATTAAAGATTAGAAATGAAACTTCAATTGTTTGTAGACATTACAAATCCCACCTTCTTAGCAACTTCACACCTTACTGAAGTTCATATGATACAAACTCCTCAACCTAAATTGTTTTTCAAGAAGATTATTTAATTCTTAATTTTTAATTTTTAATTATATATTTTGTTCCTTTCAGATTATCTCATCATCCTTTTATTAACCGAAAAATTGTTAGAAATGTAATTACGGTCAACCCCCAGTTCTCCATCTTCTATATCTATGCGTAATATTCTCCACTAATAATTCGAAACATAGTTATGCGTAATATTCTCAATTAAAAATAAAATTACTAAACCTATGTAGTTAAAACTTTAAATGTCTGAAACCACTAAAAAAAAAATCCCATTTTCATAGAACTTCCACACACTTCAACATCCACCATTCCATGTAATCGACTCTAATTCTAAACTCAAACAGAACTTATATGTGATTTCATATCAAAGAGATTTTAGATGAGATACAGTGGACGCATCCGTTTACCCATTTGAACTCGACGTATCTTAACTCTTTCTTCGATTTAGATGATTGCTGACTCTTTAACCCCGTTTCGGCCTTGAGACACGTGCAAGTCATCATCCAGAACTCAACAAACTTTTTTTGACACATTCAATTATCTACTTTCTTCCTTCTCTTCTTTCCTTCTTCTTTCCCCCCTCTCTTGCCCTATTTTATCTTTATAATTTTACTAAATTTTAATTTATTTTTAAAATTTTTATTGTTTCCCACTTTTCTTTTTTCCTTTCTCTCGTTTACTTTCATTCTCTTAGCTTTTTAATCACAAAAAACATATCTTTCCTTTTTGTTTTTATTTTAACTTGACTCATCTGACGATATGGGCGGATAATTTTTATCCTGTCTATTGCAACAGTTTGTAATATATTAATTTAATACATTTGAAGTTGTAACAATAAAAAAACATATTTGATTCTACTAACGTATTGGGCACTCTTTATCCTTTTTTTTACCACATATACCTCTTAATATATATATATATATATATATATATATATATATATATATATTTACTATAATAATTATTAAATACCCACAGATACTAGTGTTTCATTCTTTTGGGAATTTTCAGTGCAAGGTGTCACGATTAACACCAGTCGATAGATTCGAACCTGACGACAGAAGCCATCTTTGACCTTCATTAGTAAGAACCATATCCATTCGACTACCGCTAACCGCGAGAAATATTGTTGAATTTTAAACATTTATGTCATTAAATGTTTTTAATGTCAGTCAGAGTGATCTAATCATTATATGACGATCTGCACACACACACACACACACACACGCACACACACATATATATATATATGTGTTTGTGTATGTGTGTGTGTGCGTGCGTGCGCGTGTTCTGCAGAATGTAGTTATCTTAGTTTTAAGATTTGATATATAAATATACATTATTTATCAATGAACTGGCGAAGAAGAAAATATCGCTTATTCAGCTAATCTTATATTGTTTTACGTAATATAAGTATATAAACCTATTGATTTTAGATGTTCTGAGTTTCTGCATAAATGCGATATCGGAGGGACAGTTACAGAGGCACTAACTTGACCTAATCGGAGTAATTTTGGCTGACATACTTACGAATGTCAAATAATATCTACCCATGTTGGATAACGTCCAATATCTTCCACTGCGCACGTTTTGAATTACAATTAGTGAAAGAACACCAGCTGAGCTGTGGTATTTGGTCTTGTTGCATTCACTGGCGTAATCAGGGGGAGGTAAGTCGCGTTACTATAAACTTTGTATCCCATAGTTATATATCCGTTGTTCAATTCACTATTGACGACATGTATTATATGTTTCCTTCAATAACTACAAGAAACCTTCTCTACCAGCAATGTCCAAAGATTCTTTATCTGAAAGTACATCTTTTAAACTCCTCGGCCTAACGTTCACAGGAAACATGAGTTGGAACAATTAGATTGAGAGCATTGCCAGTACCGCTGCGAAAAAGGTAGGTTCTCTCTACCGTGCTAGAATGCTACTGACCTCTTGAAAGTATCCTGTACCTCTATAAGGCCACCATTCGCCCGTGTATGGAGTATTGTTGTCATATTTGGACCGGTGCATCTGCTACTAGTTTCTCAATCCTAGACAAGGTTCAAAAGAGAGTCGCCAACCTAATAGGTCCTGAACTATCATCCAAGCTTCAGCCTCTGTCCCATCGACGCAATGTAGCATCCCTCTGCCTGTTCTACAAGTACTTTAACGGTGAATATTCCGACGAATTGCAAGCACTTGTACCCCCTTGACGTAAATACCCCCGACAAACCCGACAAGCAGTACAATCCCACCCCTTCACAGTAGACATCCCTAGATGTAAAAGAGCCTTCTACTCAAGTAGTTTTTTTCCCCAGAACCGCTAGACTTTGGAACTTCCTGCCAGGTTCTTGCTTCCCCAACTGTACTGACATGCAGAAATTCAAGTGTAACGTTAACCGACATCTTGCTGCCCAACTCCCCACCTAGTATCCCTGTAGTTTGTGTCCCTAATAGTAGCCCCCTACGTCAAAGTGGCAATGTGCCTTGTTTGGGGTGAAAATGTAAAAAAAAAAATATCGTAGTGTCTTCAATAAGTTTCCAGGCGTTTTTTTCTCCACGACCATTCAAAATTGTCGTAGACTCTTGAAAATTTAGTATATTATTGTTATATACCATATGAGATAACTGACCAACTTTTATGGTCTCATGTACAAATGAACAGCTACAGAAGGAATTCGAATGCACCCTACTAAAGCCTGATTGTCCCAGCTGATGAATTTTAAAAAGTGCAATCTGGACATGAGGATATTTTAGAAGAACGATACGCAATAAAATTCTGTTTCAAATTTGGAAAAATGCCAGAAAAAACGTATGGAATGCTACAGACTGCATTTGGACCATTTTGCAGGTATTAGGCTTTTGTGTGGCATAAAAGATTCAGGGAAGGCAGGGTGTCTGTGAGGAATGATGAGAGGCATGGGAGAAAGCAAGAAATCAGAACAGCAAAATTGATTAGCTAAATAAAGAATTTCTTGGATAAGGACCGTCGTGTGTCTAGAAAGACAAGTGTGGGGAATGTACACACAATTATTCGGGAGTAACTCTAGATGTGGAAGATTTGCGCGAATGCACAATTCCACAACTCCATTCTTGTCACAGACTATTTGGCAAAGATGGCTATCAACAGTTCCTTACTCTCCTTATAGTCCAGACCTCGCATCCTGTGACTTTTGGTTATTCTATAACTTCAGGGAAAACCTTAGAGGCTGTCGTTATTGTGGAAATGAAAGAGGCTGTGACGAGGGTCATTGCCACGCCCATACAAGATTTCATGAGGCCTTCCAAAAGTTATTAGAACGGTACAACAAATTCATTGCATCCGGGGGAGATTACTTCGAAAGGGACTATCAATAGTGTCTATACGAAAAAAAAAAAAAAATCTGGTAACTTATTGAAGCACTTTCGTAATTTCTAATTGGAGATTGTTCCCCGTTTCTAGATTTTTTAATGTTATTTTATTAATTTTCAGTTTATAAGGTTGGGCACACGGTCAAATATTGGGTGAATGAAAAATGTTCCTATGGAACGGACTAGATTCAAATAAGGGAAATGTGACCCATTTCGTTATTCACTCAGCTACCGTACATAGCATTAAATACAAGAGGCGTTCCAAAACGAAGCCCTCCCCCATGTTTGTTCTATTG
>NC_136511.1:490000-535000 GCF_053919585.1 Euprymna scolopes
GGTTGGCAGAAGCTATTTGAGACGCACTCCATGAGGGTATTTTTTAAGGAGAGGGAGCTTATCCCGACTACCACCCTCGGTATGACAACCTTTGAAACTTAATACATATATTAGTAACATCAAAACTAAAATATATACATCTGACTTTGGCGTAATCAGCTAGCATCGAAACCAAAACCCAAATCTCTGTACCCTCATTCCTTAGCCTCCGAGCCCCACCCCTATATATATTTATACGCGTATATATATACAAGTGCTAAGTCTATTTGTATTTAACAATTTTAGTTAAGGCTTTTTTGTTCATCCTTATATAATTGTATTCTTTTTTGTAATTATAAATTTTTTAGAAGTTGGATTATATAAGTGTTAAGTTTGCGATAGGTTAAATTTAGTTTTTTTTTTCCGTGAATTTAAACTGCATTCTTTCTTTCTTTATTTATCTATATCTATATGCATGTCTCTCTCTCTCTCTCTCTCTCTCTCTCTCTCTCTCTCTCTCTCTCTATATATATATATATATATATATATATATATATATATATATATATATATATATATTGAAAAGGTTTCAAAAGGATTTGCTAAAAAATTGTTTTAAATTCGTCGTTATTTGTTTTATTTTTTATTTCTTATTAATTTTATTTATAATGCGTTAGAAAATTTTCAACTACCGTGGAATTTCCACGGGTCCTGCTAGTTACAGTTATTGCACAAGTTCGAGCAATTGTCCACTTATGTACGGCTTCCCAACGGAGCTATTATAAAAGAGATAAAGTTAATTTGCAATTAACTTGCTAATAACTATTACTTGACGCGAGCGTTTCACTTTGTTTCTCACTTGTGGCGTATAATATTCGCTTTCAATGTTTCCGTTCACATGTGGCTTCTGTCGTTTTGAAAGACATAAATTCGTTTTCTATGTAAGTGCGTATTACGTAACTTTAAGAAGTGACATTTCTTACTTCTATCATGTACTAGAAAGTCTGAAAACTTATTTACAAAAAAAAAAAAAAAAAAAAAAAAAAAAAGCCTGGAAACTTATTTAAGCCACCTAGTATATATCTTAGTCAATCTTTTTGTCTGTTCCACTATTTCTTCCAAAACTCCTGAGCCGACCTGGCTGCAATTTGAACTGCCCTTTGTTATGATACGTATTGATAATTATTTTGATATCCGTTGATGCTAACTTATAGAATTAATAGAGACTAATACGAAATAATCACCACAGTAACGCATTTTATCTAGTAGTTTTCTTGGAAACAACTAGGAGATCTTACTGAAACTTATATATGGACGGTTATTATAATAAGGTGCAGTGAAGCAAGTAATATTGCATCCACACAATGTACATTAAGGGATGAAAATAGATTAATAGATACTAGCGGGGCCTGTGGAAATTCCACAGCAGACTCTTTCATATATAATATATTGATGTTGGCATTCTGTGGATGTTCAGCATAAATGGAGACGCCCTGATATTATTGTAGCTCTTTTGTTAAAACTGAAAATGTATTTATTTAAGCTAGAATGGACGCCCGGCATAGCCCGGCATAGCCCGGTCGTAAAATACGCTTAAATATGATATTTTAATTTATGTAAATTTCGTATTGATTATCATAAAGTCAATTTACTATCGATACTATCGATTATAAAGTTGTGATTTGCATCAGCTTTAATCGAAACCGAAACCAAAACTTGTGAAGAAAAAATATATTTATATATATAACTTGAGTTCATTCAGTTATAATCGAAACAGAAACCAAAACTTATGAAGAATTCTTGGTAAAATTATTTATTACAAGAAATGTAAGGTCATAATAATTAAACGAAAGTCACTCGGAAGAAAAAAAGAGTAAGCGTGGAACACAAAATAACACACACGCTATCGTATGAATGCATAGACTAGCGGGACCTGTGAAAATTCCACAGTGGACTCATTCAAATGTAAAATATTTATGTTAGCATTCTGTAGATGTTTAGTGAAAATGGAGACGCTCTGATATTGTAGCTCTTTTGTGTAAACCGAAATAAAAAACTTATAAAACACACACACACACACACACACACACACACACACACACAAAATAAATAAAAAAACTTATAAAAAACACACACATACATATATATTTATATATGTATGTGTGTGTTTATATATATATATGTATGTGTGTGTATATATATATATATATATATATATATAACGAGTTCCTTCAGCCATAATCGAAACCGAAACCAAAACTTATAAAGAAATCTTGGTAAAATTATTTATAAAAAAAAAATAGATGACTTAAGTGCCATCACCTATAATCGAAACCGAAGCCAAAACTTATGGAGAATTCTTGGTAAAATTATTTGTTACAAGAAATGGAAATAAATAACAATTAAATGACCCGGATATAGGCGTGACACAGAAAATAACACCCGCGCTATCGTATTAATATATGGATTATTATTTAAGTTCTACTTTTCTCGGTAACTACTGGCCGATCTGGCAGGAATTTATACGATCATTTGTTTTAATAATATACAGCGAACTATGTATTATGGTATCCCCCCCCCCGAGTCACAGCTAAGGTTTAATAAGGATTAATATGATTAGTATTGATAGGAAATCAATAATAAGAAATTGGTGTCAACTTTTTTTCGACTGGATTTTTCTGCCGTCACGAACATTAGCATAGAATTCTTTTTAAATAAAATACGCATCAAGTGCGTTTGAAAGCCAAATTACAACGCAATTTTACGAAAATAAACAAATATTTTACTTGTTTGAAATTTAAAATTTAAATATGTTTCGGAGTTAAACTCCATCCTCAGTATTTTGTACGTCTATTTCTTTTTCTTTTTATCTTCTTCTTTCTTGCCATGTTGTAAAGTTGGAGAAATAAAAGACTGTTTGCAAAGATCCGCGCGTTGTCTCTCAGCGGCTGTATTTTGAAATATCGGTAACGATGCGTTGGCGTCGCGAGATTAATTTGTATATTTTTGTAAAATTGCGTTGTAATTTGGCTTTCAAGCGCATTGATGCGTATTTTATTTTATTCAAATTAAATCAACGCTTCTATAATGGAACTCACACTCCTGACGGTAATCTCGGGTCGCCAACGCAACGTTCCCGACATTTCAAAATACAACCGCTGAAAGACAGCGCACGGATCTTTAAAAACATATTTTCTTTCCCCAACTTTAAACATGGCAAGAAAGAAGAAGAAGAAAAAAAAAGAAAGAAACAAGATACTGAGGATGGAGTTTGACTCCGAAATATATCTAAATTATAAATTTCAAACAAGTAAAATATTTGCTTATTTTCGTAAAATTGCGTTGTGATTTGGTTTTCAAGCGAACTTCAAATTAAATCACCGCTTCTATAATGGAACTCACACCCCTGACATAGAATTATTTGGTTTATTCTTATATATGACATAATTCTGATGTTTAGAAAGAAAATATTCTCTTGTCGTAATATGCGTTGGCCATTTTTTAGTTTGTATTGTTATTGTAAGGGAGATAATCCACTTCGATTCTATGCTTCCATGTTGTAAGAAAGAACTTCAAACATTAAAAAAAATTACCATTTTTTTTTTCATTTATATCTATTTTATAAAACTCACTATGCATGTATGTGTACGGCACAATCACGTTGACACACCGGTTCTCGCCAGATTACCGAAGTTACGCAACGTTGAGCTCGGCCATTATAAGATGAGTGACCATTTGGGAAGGCTAGGCGCTGTATATACTTTCTGGGAAAGTTAGGCGGTGAGCCAGCACCCTCACCCCGAGAAAAGAATTCCTCGCTACAAAAGCATCAACAAACTTGTGGATGGCCTATGCCCTTTTAGGAGCTCAAGGCTATGGATGGATGGATTCCTGCCTATCTGTCTCCATATTATATTCAAACTCTATCTTTTCCGAAACCAAAATCGCCGGGCGGCGTTAGAGGCCCTCAAATGATTGGATTTTTTATGGGCAGTTCTTTTATAGATCTTTAGCAGGTTAAAATATGTTTTAAGAGGCAAAAGGGGTCAAAATCGAAAAAGATATCGTTATATTTTTTACATTCATCTCATTCTTTTATTCAGTTTATATGTGTGGGCATAGTGGTAACGTCACCAGCTTTGAATGCTACAATTTTGCTTTCGGTTTCGTATCTAGCTGATGCCACTCAAATACTTTTCTTTACTTTTGTAATCATGACTCCATATTAATATATTCGAAATCTTGACAAATTAAAATATCATATTTAAGCGTATTTTACGACCAAAAAGCAAAGCCGGGCGCAACCCCGCCCCGCCAGTAAATACATATACCATATATACATATACCATTATAAAAAAAAAAAAAAACGATTAAAAGCAATTAAACAAGGACATATTTGTAAGGATTGTTAATGTGGATGATTCAAATATTTGTAAGGATTGTCAATGTGGATCATTCCAACTACAGTGTTCGTCTGGTTCAGAAAGCCAACACTAAATAATTACTGATCAGAATTAATATGAAAATACAACAGCTCGAAAAACTATACTAAATCAACTGGCAAGAATGACCAACCATCTCACATTTTTATACATATATCAATTATCTATATAAAAAACAACCCAATAAATTGACAAATATTAATAAACATTGATACACAAAATTATTTTTTTGAAATATTAACGGAAATATGTGCTCCGGGTTCCTAACTTTTTCTTTATTTTGTTAATTTAACGTTACGGTTTTCATTGTTCAGAGGTTACATGTTATGTTACAGAGCGCGGACGCGCGCTTGCAAATACCGAACTGTGTACGAAATGAGGGCAAGTTAAAGAAAAACGAAACTATAAAAAGGAGAGAGTATCACGTGAGAGACGTGACTGATGTCGCAACTTTAACGAGAAGTAACGCGTGACGGTAGAATGAGAAAATAAATATATTTGTTAGAAAAAAGGAGTCGAGTTATTATTTGTCTAATGTTCCTTGCGAAGTACTCTGCCACAACGTGTTGGGTCTACATGTGTAAATGTAGTGTATAACGTTACAGTTATGAGATATGCAAACTCATTTAAATTTCATTGCTGTATTTTTTAGACTTTATTATTTGACCGTCAATTGTCTTGCCCTATCATGCTATAATTCTCGATAGATCAAGTATATAATTAACTAGAACAAAGCTTAACTTGCTTCTTGAACGCTAAAATAAAATTATTTTACGTAATCCTTTGTGAGACCTGATTCCGATGTTACGGAAAGGTAGATTGTGTTGTCGTAATATTTGGTAGCTTTTTTATTTTAGTTTGTGCTGTTGTGTTGCAAGGGAGATAACTCACCTCGATTTTATGCGTGTATGTTGTAACAATTGATTTAAAAACCCAATATTTAAAAAAAATTATTTATTAAAAACAAACAATGCATTAATAAAAAGGTTAAAATAAACCACAAAACAACAAAATATTTGTTATTGTATTTCTGAAATTTGGCGGTGAGGATTGCTACTGTTGTTCCTATTTACTTGCCACGCCACGAGGGCAGAGTTAGACACAAGGTCGTTTTTTTTAATGTGGGGAAAATCCAGCTGCCTAAAAGTGGCACACTGGATAGGAACAAAAATAAAAAAAAATGCCTCAGTCTAGAAAGATTTCTCTTCCACTGATCAAGGACAGAAAAGATGAAGTGTAATATGAGAACAGATACTACACTTTGTTCTTAGCCAAAAGCTTAAGCACCTCTTTCAGAAACCTAATATCAAATCGGTACGGACCCGAATTAATATGAAATACCGATTTATAATGCCTCCCCACGGGACAGAGTTAGACACCAGGGTCGTTTTTTTAACGTGGAGAACGGGTACAAAATAAAAAAAAAATTGTCTCAGTCGTGAAGGACTGCTCCTACACCGAAAGAGAACAAGAAATGAAAGTGCAGCATCTGAAGAACAGATACTACACTATGAAAGTAGCAACAACTCGAAAAACTATACTAAAAAAACTGGCCAAAACGATCGACGGTTTTACATTCTGACACAGATTCTATTTATAAATATCTAAAAAAAAAACAAACAATAAATTGATAAATACTATTAATGCGGTAATTAATTACCATAATCATAACTATTAATACAGAAAATTATTTTTTGGAAACGCTAATGGAAACGTGCTGTTGGGTTCCCAATTTTTGCAAAAATAGTGTCGTAGAACGTAAAAAACAAAACAAAACAAAAAAACAAACAAAAATAAAAAACATTATTTTTGCACTAACCTAATACTTGCCTCCTCACGAGGGCAGAGTTAGACACAAGGTCGGTTTTTAATATGAGAAAAATCCAGCTCCCCAAGAAGTGCACTTTGGATAGGAACAGAAATAACAAAAAAAAAAAAATGCCTCAGTCATGAAGAATTTCTATTTCATTGACCGAGGATAGAAAAGATGAAGTAAAGAATCAAAACAGATACTACACTGTGATCTTAGCCTCAAACGCAAGCCGTTTCTTTGTTCGAGTATCAGACATTCATATTACATTCATCTTAGTCTGCCCGTATATTTGCTTATCTCTTTGTACGACGATTCGGCTGCAATTTTGTATGAACTTTTGTTATTAGATGCATCGAACTTAGTATTATGCTTTGATGCACAGGATCGATAGAGATTTATAAGGAATAATATTTAATGCAAAAACGAGCACAACTTAAACTATCATTTTTTTGCAAGGGAGTCACCACTTATCAAGGCTCGAAAGCCACTCGAAGATACGTGTTATTGAGTACAAGATAGTCAGCAAAGTAAAAAAATCGTAGTGATGGAAATTAAGTACAATCTAATTATTTAAGGCGGCATTTCAACAAATACTTGTTTACATTGAACTTGAAAACGACCATTTTGTAACTAGTTGGAAAGCAAACCAGCGGAAAGGAGTTCTAGGAGGAAAAAGCCTTGTTTATGGAATTTGCGTTTTGATTTAGGCACAGATAGAGAATAGTCGAAATTGTTGCTGGTGGTCTGAGTTAGATATGTTCTTGTTGTGAAAGTTTTGCGGGGAGACCATAGCTTGAAGCACTCTGAAAATGGTAATAAAGAAACGACAGACGCGCAACGTCTATTCAGTAGAAAATATGTTGCAAGGAGGAGGAAAAGGCATAACCTTCTAGGTTTTGAAACCGGTTTCGAACCTAGTCAAGACAGGACAGGATGCACTGAGCAACTCCTCTCCAGATGTAGCAACAGTACTCCAAGGATGTATTTATGGAGTATTGCGTTGGGAGTAAGGTACCTTCCGGGCGGTAGAATGATGCAACCTTTTTTTATTTCAGTGATCTTGCAACAGATTTGAAGTAAATCTTCCAGTTCAGGTTAGGCCTGAAGATCAGTCTCAGAAGCTTGTCGAAGCAGGGTGCTTCTTTGAGATAAGAGCCATTCATATTAATTTACGCCAAGTGGGATCAGAGCGTTAGTAGCAAAAAGATAAAAAGCTTTATTGTGGATGCATCAAAATAAACCAACCAATTATTTCTTTAGTAAACGCCATATGCATTTCTGGGCTATAGCATAAATAAATGAATAAATGTCACTGCTCATCCAAACACAAGGAATGCCCACCGGTTCTACAATCTTGTTTCAACAGAAGCATCTGGAGACAGTCCACGTTGTATTCCCCATGCAGATATTTGAAGACTTGGATGGCATCCCATCTCATTCGACGGAACACCAGAGTTTCAAGATCCAGTAGCATCAGGTTTTTTTTTTTTTTTTTTTTTTTTTACACAGTGATCACCACTTATCAAGGCCCGTAAGCCACTCAGGGATAAGGGTTATTTCAGGTACATTACGTCAGTTGCCCCTCGTAGGAGAGATCATGCAGATCTCGGAATAATTTCGTAGCACTCCTCTGTACCGTTTGTATGGTTCCAATGTCACATACATATTGCGGTGACCATACTGTTGTGGCAAATTCTTGCGTGAAACGGATCAGCGCCTTATAGAGAGACAAGTGGCCAACAGATGACGTTTTTCTTTTTCTCTTCCCAGAATGGCGTTTTTCCCTATTATGTGATTACTACACTACTACCTTACAATCATTAACACTTATCCTCAAGTAGCCTTCAGGCCTTGATAACCAGTGACACTTTTGTAAAAAAAGAAAGAACGAAGGGACCAAAAAGTGTCGTTAAAAATAGAAAATATCGTAAAAACGGAACCGGAAATGGGTAGATAGTTGAGCTGCGTACTTCAGGGTTAGGTGTTGCCTGTTTTAGGCAAAAGATACTCTATATATGTTAGATATATGTCTTTGAATTTTGCGAATAAATCAATTATTGGCCAAGATATGACGTTTCTTTCCTTTTCTTTCTTGAAAGCATCACTTTGTTTTTTCGAACATCTGGTGTAAAAAAAAATATATATATATATAATCCGATTTCTAGTTTAGAAAAGGAAATATTTTGCGCCGATTCCCTGCAATATTTATCATATTTTTAATCACTGATAACCAAAAACATTGTATAAAAGGAAGTTTAAGAAATTCGATTTGTAATATTAAAACTATTCTTTTTAAGCGGAGTTCCGTCGGATGAATAACACATTTATCGATTTATTTTTAATGAGCTTACATCATATATTCGCCACAAATAAAAATGACAATATGAAAATAAAAAATTAAAAAAAAAATGTTCGGATGAATTGTTATTTTCTATCACAAAAATCGCATTTAATAGAGACGAACGTTCGGGAAAGTAATATCTATAAAACGTCAATTTATAAAATACACATAAGCATTTATAAGATGCAGTTATAAAACCACAAAAAGAATATGTCAAAGATGTTATTAAATATTTATAAAATGCAATTGTATGAAACAATTAGAAATAAAAAGAACAGTTTAAAATAGTTAAGCGCATTGGTTATTCTTGAGATGCGTTCATTTAATTTACGCTTTTATTGATGAAACTATTTTTAATATCAGTCTTTGAAACATGTGTGGACTTTTCTTACCATCCTAAGACGGACGACCGTTCTGAGTGATCGCTACTATTAGATAAAGGGAACTTTGTCGGTGTGCTGTCTGTACGTGTGATTTCTGTTCCCTATGCACTCGAAAACGGTTGGGTCGATTATCACAACCTTAAAGAAAATTTGTTAACGCTGTTTATATACACTTACTTCGCTATATAACGCTGGTTTCGAACTTAGCCCGCAGCTTCTACCGTCCGTGCCCGTAACCATTGAACATCAAGTGTGCATAAGGAAAAAAAAAGAAAAAAAAAGAAAAAAAGAAAAAAAAGAAAGAAAAAGGAAAAAAAAGAAAAAAAAAAGAAAAAAAAAGAAAAAAAAGAAAAAAAAGAAAAAAAAGAAAAAAAAAGAAAAAAAGGAAAAAAAAGAAAAAAAAAGAAAAAAAAGAGAAAAAAAAGAAAAAAAAAGAAAAAAAAGAAAAAAGAAAGAAAAAAAAGAAAAAAAAGGAAAAAAAGGAAACTTCGCTTGACATTATATTCTCATCAATTCTTTTCTTTCATGATCTGTTTTTTTTTTTTTCTTTTTTTTTTTTTTTTTTCATGAGTCCGAGAATGTAGTCGATGAGGAGTTTGGGCATGTGATATAGTCACGTGGTGACAGGTAATCTAATGAAACGCTGAACGACATTAAAACGAACAGTCGCAACCAAAAAGTGATTCCGAAACAACGTCAGCGTGACTGAAGGTTTCCATTTGGTTTATATATATTTTCTTTTTCTTTCTTTTTTTTTTTTTTTTAATTCTTTTGCGCGCGTCCTCGCATTCTCTAAAAAGGCTTTGTCGGTTTAGGATGTCTTTACTCACGTCCACCATAAACAAGGCATATCGTCACTTGTACGCAAGGGGCTACTATTTGCGATCAAAGTGTAGTATCTGTTCTTCAGATGCTGCACTTCTATTTCTTGTCCTCTTTCAGTGGAGGAGAAATCCTTCACGACTGAGACAATTTTTATTTTTGTACCTTTTCTCCACGTTAAAAAAACGACCCTGGTGTCCAACTCTGTCCCGTGGGGAGGCATAGTAAATAGGTACTATTTGCGACCAGGCGTAGGAAAGATTAACAAGATGGTGGTTTACGTTACATTAAAACTTGTGCATATCAGTACAGTCAGAGAAGCAGGTAGCAGGAAGGGAACTCCAAAGTCTAATTGTTCGTCGAAAGAAACTATTAAATAGGTTTTGGTTGGTTGGTTGGTTGTTTTTGTTTTACGGCATATCAACCCTTTTCAGGTCATTTAATGCCGAATCCAGTGATTTTGAAGAAAAATGTTCTAGTAGAATAGCTTCTTTTTTCAAGTTAGTTTCTATTTAACCCATAGTTGGGACCCTAACACGTACTACCGCTCCGGGTCAGAGTGGACCTGGGAGCAATGGCAATTAAGAGGTGGCTCCACACTCCTTAAAGACCGCAAGCTGGGGTCGCATCATCGGATATATTTTAAGATCATATCCAGGACCTATTAAAGTAGAAAGTGTTCTGACATTTAAGTACCCCAACAATGAAGGGGTAAGATTTTGTTGCTAAGCGGGTTTATCGGAGATATGTACGCCGAGGGCGCACATGTGCAATTAGTTAATCAGAGCACATTCCATTAAAATATTTGTAAAACAAACACAGAGATGCAACATTGCGGTGAGGAGACAGGGGTTGGAGCTTAGTTAATAAAGTGGGATATATTAGATTGATAACTCTTTTTTTTTTTTTGGCCCTACACAAGAGGGAGAGACTATTGGGGTAAATGCACTAGCCCAGATGTGGCAAGAATACTTCATGTATGGCGAATGGTGACCATTTAGAGATACGGGGTACTCTCAGTTTAAAATAGAATTTTCATTACTAAAAGTACGGATTTAATACACTTTTCTTCCGGCACACGATGAAGTACTAATTGCACAACTGTGCCATGCAGAGAACAATTCATTGCCTTGACAGAGTACGAAAGCAATACAACAAAATAATAAGAGAGATAATCTCTTTTCTCTTTCTGAATTGCTGACATTAACATTGATAATCTATATATAAAGTAGAATGGCGTATGTGTTATTTATTTTGTGTGTCTTACGTCCGAATGATTGTCGTTTAATTGCTATGGATTTCCATTTCTTGTAATAAATAAGTTTACCAAGAATTCGCCATAAGTTTTTGTTCTGGCTTAGATTATAACTGATGGCACTCAAGTCGTTTATTTTTTTTTAATAAATAATTTTACCGAGAATTCGTCATAAGTTTTGGATTCGGTTTCGATTATAGCTGATTACACTCAAGTCATTTATTTTTTTATAAATAATTTTACCGAGAATTCTTCATAAGTTTTGGTTCGAGCTTCAAAACCATATCGATCTCGTGAAAATCCGTCGATAGTTTTAGCCATACATACATACATACATACATACATACATACATACATACATACATACGTAACTTACATACATGATGATAGCAACGTCTTGTCAGACGAGTGCCACTCCCTCAGATATTTAAAATCCATGAGCCCAAATGCCTGAGGGAGTATCTATACAAAGATGATGTTACAGAGTCTTAGCTTTGTACGACAGCTAAGTCTCTCTCTCGGTTCAAAATGTTGAGATCCAGCAACAAGCAAGAGTAAGATAGCCAGCAACAAATGAAACTGCAGACCAGCTTAATGCGGGTACTGGTCTCCCGCTTTATGGTTTTTTAAATCAGAAATTTGCTTCTCCTAGAAAGGTTACCTTCACCACGGCTTACTGGAGCCCTCTCCACCCCAATACACATATACACACACAAATATACACGGTGCTAGTTGGCCGTTGACCCAGAAAAAGAGTTCATTCGCCCTTTGGAAGGTCTTGTTTTTAATCCTTCAGGGAGACTAGCCGCCCTCCTCACCAAACAAGTCTGGTGGGAGAACCAGTTTAGTCGCCGGTGACCCGACCATGAGGCAGGTAGTACTGGGTTACATGGTACCAGTAGCATATGACATGACCTGACACACATACATACATACATACATTTCAACAGACAGGTGATATTTATATTATAGATGAAAAAAAGAAAAGAAAATGAAGCTAATGAATAAATCATTGCCGTTTATTTAGGTGACGTCACAGCGGTGTAATTTTACTAGCTGTCACAACCTAAACTGCATATCTGATTTTCATACTACGTCGTAATCTTGTACACATGAATAGAAAACTTTATAATAATGGATATTATATGTCTTGTTGCTGAATGTGCTGATTTAATTAACACTTCTTATTTTATGCGCGCCTAAGCAGCTCTGTAAGAGACAATGTCCGTCAATTCGTCTGTTACACCAAACTTTGAAATAGCATTACTCTCTGTAAATGCACGTATCATTTTGGATGCGTTCATGTTTCTGTTTAAAAAGCTCCGTATGTCCGTTGCTCTGCTAGCTACATGCAAAGGAAGAGATCTCTAATTTGAACTTGTATTTCATTAATGTCCACGTTTCCATGAAACAGGTTCTGTATATCCGCCAGTTTGTCAGTTTTTTTTTTCTTGTTTTGTTTGAAAGAATATTTTCATTATTAAAAGCGCAGTTTGAATGGATGCATCTTTTAAAAAGTAGTCTTTTATGTTCTTTCACGACTTGACCGACTCCGATGATCCCCGGAGTTTCCTTAGCAAATTATGACGTTGTAAATCTCGCGTTATTCTCCTGGGGACAACGAAAAGATTTATGATCCACTCAAAAAGATGGCGTCTTTTTTGCGTACTTCTTTTCAGATCTAATATTAGACCTTCGCAACTCTCAGATCTAAAATGAGGATCCACTGTCTACTAACTATTTCTACTTTTTTTTTTAATTCCAAATTTCTTATGTTATTCTAGCTGAGGATGAGGCATCCTACCGGATGCCAGACATTCACCTGCTATCTCACACATTCCAACCGAGATATCTTTTTAAGATGCTAACCATCCTTTAAAGTGAAATATTTTGAATCTCACTTGCACATGGTTTACAAGATATATTTTCCAGTTTAAAAAAAAAATTGTTTATACGAGTTTGGTTTCTTATATAATTATCGGAATCACGGAGATCTTCCCAAGATTCCAGTTTTTTTTTTCATGTCGTATGTAAGACCTTTGTATTTCGTTATCTTCTTTTGTCAGCTTTGTTTAACTCAGAATCATTGGGGACACTAACTTCTACCAAAGTTGCTTCTTTCTCCGTCTTGTCGCATATATCCATATCAGATTTAATAGCCCTGTGTTCTAAGTGCGTAGCTGGGTGAATTCCATAGAATGGGTCACGTATTACTTTTTCACAACTGTTCTGTCTGGTAGACATATGTAAAAACCTGCAACTTTGTGAAATTAATTTTTTCGTAGTTAGAAACTCTGAGTCTGTCTGTCTTTCTTTTCCGGCGTGCATTCGAAGCTTTATTTTTGCTTGTCAGCAGAAATCAACACAGAGCTGAGACGGGGAGTAATTTATGTGAAGATCTCCCATCACGGGTCACAGTTTCCGATGAGGTTATAGGTTAGTTGCTGACCTGAGCGGGAGACCTGTCACATATGTTCCCAGGACTTGTTGCTGCATTCAACATTCAAATCTTTTCAGACAACCCAGTAGCGATACTTACACAGTTCGTTGTATCGCATAGTAGTTGTCCCCAATCAGAAGATAACAACTCCTGAGATCAATTCATCTTTCTCGTTAGTCTTCAAATCGTAATCTTTCTTGATATTTCTCAGTTGCACTACATTGATAGCATTTAAATAAATAAAATCATCTGTAGGTAAGCCTGTCGCATTTAATGCGCATTTATATGTGTATTTATACGTGCATTTTATGTACATTTATATGCGCATTTATATGTGCATGTTATGTGCATTTAATGTGCATTTACATGTGGATATATGCACATTTATGTGCATTTTTATATGCATTTATGTGTACAAATATATGTGCATTTATATGTGAATTCATATGTGTATCTTATGTACATTTATATGCGCATTTATTTGTGCATTTTACGTTGATTTATATGTAGCATTATATGTGCATTTTATGTGTCTTTTATGTGTATTTTTTATGTGCAATTAATTGTAGATTAATTAGTAATTTCTCAGTTGAAGTTTTGCGATTATGAAATTTATTTTTGACATATATTTGTGTTGTGATACAAAAATACCGAAATAAGATAACATTTACAGAATAATATATTTGTTTGTTTCATTTTACTTTTAATCAAGAGACAACTTCGTGCGCGAACAATTAATCTCTATATCAGATTATATATACATAGATATTATATATTATATATTAAATACATTAAATATTGTCTGAGATTATATATACATAGATATTCGAATATTTAATTAAAGTTTTCGTTTATCGCCGAAATACTGAGTTAGTAAAGAAGTTGAAAACATTATTTCCATTTCGATAATTCAATGTTATTGTGGTCTTTTGTTCTTACCAAATTCCCAAATTGTGGTCTTTTGTTCTTACCGAATTCCCAAATTGTGGTCTTTTGTTCTTACCGAATTCCCAAATTGTGGTCTTTTGTTCTTACCGAATTCCCAAATTGTGGTCTTTTGTTCTTACCGAATTCCCAAATTGTGGTCTTTTGTTCTTACCGAATTCCCAAATTGTGGTCTTTTGTTCTTACCGAATTCCCAAATTGTGGTCTTTTGTTCTTACCGAATTCCCAAATTGTGGTCTTTTGTCCTTAACGAATTCAAAAATTGTGGTCTTTTGTCCTTAACGAATTCCCAAATTGTGGTGTTTTGTTCTTACCGAATTCCCAAATTGTGGTCTTTTGTCCTTACCGAATTCCCAAATTGTGGTCTTTTGTTCTTACCGAATTCCCAAATTGTGGTCTTTTGTTCATCCGAATTCCAAAATTATCTAGTCTGGTGGAGTATCCAGCTTTGTACTATTACTTGAAGTAACATCACTTAGAGAACGTGCACAATTCATCGTAAAAGCTACTGTAAGTTATCAATATTAAGAAGATCTTATTTATTCTGAGATTACTATGCGATTTTGAATTTTAGTCAGGGTTTACTTGAAGAGAAAAGTATCTTTATGCCAGGATGTCGTGAAAAAACACTACACAGAGAAACATTAGACACTTGAGGATAGTGTCTAGTAGATATTCAAGTTCTTTCGCGTAAGCATTTAAGTTTTTCCAGAAGACATTAAATCTCACTCAAGTAGTCATTCAAGTTCTCTCCAAGAGACATTCAAGTTTATTTCCAGATGTCCTTCAAGTTAGTTCCAATTGGAATCTAATTTTTCTAGTAAGTATTCAACTTCTCTCGAGTAGATATTTAAGTTCTTTCTAGTAGACATTCAAGTTCTCTCCAGTAGTCATTCAAGTTTTCTCCAGTAGACATTCAAATTCTTTCTAGTAGGTATTCAAGTTCTCATTTGTAGACATTTAAGTTTTCTCCAATAGGCATTCAACTCTTCACTAGTAGGTAGTAAAGTTTTCGGAGTAGACATTCAAGTTCTTTTAAGTATGCATTTAATTCTCTCCAGTAGGTATCCAAGTTCACTCTTTACGGTAGTACACAATAGTATATTACAGGTATTTACTACTTTCTAATTGGCGAATGTTGTGAAAATATCAACCAAAATAAAGTAGGGTAACTCATGCAATCAAAATAATACAATTACTAATCTCCATTCTTAGAATTCAGAACAATAATGAGAAACTATATGACAATCACAAGAGCATACAGATTTTTTTTTCTATTCTTGTTATAAAGCTTTTAATGGCGCGCCTGGGTAGACACACCGACAGCAAACAAAAGGACACAACAAAATAGACGCTTTTTTTTGCATACTAACACTAGCATGAGTGTCCGGCATTGCTCAGTATTGAATGAGTAACCCTATGTTTATTGGCGCCGGCCGACAACAACTTATTAAATATCTTATTCTGCTTTCTTTAGTGATTGAAAATGTACAGCCTTCGCCAAAAATGACGGAAAAAAAGTTATCGTGATTCGACAGATTCAGCAGTAATGTTCAAATAATTGAACGTTTCAATCGGTGGAGCTACAAAAGGAGAATCGAAAAGGGCGTAAAAAGATAAAACGTATCAAAAAAAAAAACAAAACAACAAAAAAAAAAAAAAAAAAAAAAGAGGGAAAAGAAAAAACCAGAAACGTATTATTATTATTTCTATAAATATAATTAGAAAAATCAAGATGCAAACGAAATTGAAGATTTCTTTAATTAAGATGGCGGGAATTGTCCGCTGTTTTATTTGCTTTCTCACACGGTGGAAAAGAAGCACACACACACACACACACACACACACACACACACACACACACACATATATATATATAATATCGATATATATATATATATATATATATATATATATATATATATATATATATATGGGCGACATTATCGATATCGATGACAACATATGAGAGAGAAACATTCGCTGATTCTCATTAATTCCGCGGCAACGTCCTGTTCCCCTGCTAAGACATATATATATATATATATATATACATATATATATATATATATATATATATATATATATATACTAGCAAAAATACCCGTCGTTGACTGGGTTCAAAAACAGCCTACAGGAAATGGACTCTGATTTATGAAAGTATGATAGTTTATGAAAAGAAAGGGTTGTAAAGAGATATCTTCGAATTAAATGATATCAAAACCAAAGCAAAATATGATGAAAGTAAAAGTAAAATAGATAAACCCCATAATTTATTATATAATACCTGTTCACACTGCAACACTTATCACAATATTCTGTGGATCTATATTAAAAAATCTTGTTAAACTTTGTGACATATTTTCATTCTATGGAGGTCAGGTGCGAACGAACATCCCATAATTTTATTATACCATATTTCTTCAAACTGAAACATAATTATCAAAGTATACTTACACAGATAGATATGAAAAGTCTTTATTAAAGTTTGTGCTTATTTCCATTCTATGGAGGCTAGCAGCGAACGCAGACCCCACAATTTTATTATACAATCCCTATTTAAGTTAAAACATACTTATCAAAGTATTATTATGTACATCTATATCAAAAACACTTGTAAACGTTTTTTTTTTAAATTTTAAAATTCTTTTTTCATACTTTGTGGACCAGGCGCAAACGCAGACCTCACAATTTTTATTAACCACGGTTCTGCCAGATCAAACATACCCATTCCTGTGTCTCAATACATCTATCATTATATGTAATCAGTTTTTAAAAATAGTCAACCATATAGGAGCCTATTCGTGACCCCCCACACACATACAGACGTTCAGTTTTTTATATATATATATATATATATATATATATATATATATATATATATATATATATATATATACAAGCAAATATTAAATGCAACGGAGACATTTTGATTTATGATTCTTGTTTTTAATTTTTCGATTCTCATCATCAGGTGTTGAAGTAAAAGTCCGAAGGAGCGAAAATGAGAATTAAAAGTGAAAACTAAAATATACAGTAAACGGCGATATGATGATGATTCGTGGACGAATCGAAAGCGCTCATGACAGCAACAACTTTTATTAATATATTTGATTTTGATACAAAAAAGATTACACAGAAAATCGAAAAATTAAAAAAAAGAAGAATCATAAAGCAAAGTGTCTCCGTTGCATTTAATATTTGATTGAACAAAAAAAAAAATGCTGCCAAAATATACCAATATATATATATATATATATATATATATATATATATATATATATATATATATATATATATATATATATATATATATATAGGTGTGTGTGTGTGTGTGTTGTGTGTGTGTGTCAGCTATAATCAAAACCGAACTAGAAACTTATAAATAATTCTTGGTAAAATGATTTATAAAAACATACAGATAACTTGGGTGCCATCAGTTATAATCGAAACGGCAACCAAGACTTATAAAAAATTCTTGGTAAAATTATTTATTACAAAAAATAGAAGGTCATCTATATATATAAAAGCGAAAATGTATGTATGTATGTATGTATGCATGTATGTATGTATGTATGTATGTGTGCATGTATGTGTGTATGTATGTATGTATGTATGTATGCATGTATGTGTGTATGTATGTATGTATGCATGTATGTGTGTATGTATGTATGTATGTATGTATGTATGTGTGCATGTATGTATGTATGCATGTATGTGTGTATGTATGTATGTATGTATGTATGCATGTATGTGTGTATGTATGTATGTATGTATGCATGTATGTGTGTATGTATGTATGTATGCATGTATGTATGTATGTATGCATGTATGTGTGTATGTATGTATGTATGTATGTATGTATGTGTGTTCGCTTTTTCTGTGTGTCTACAAAAGGCTTCTTTCAGAGAAGCGGTCGCTCGCTTCACAACTTTTTAAAACTTTTTATATCGCATATAAATCGTAATATCTCACAGTTAACAACGGAGCTCGCCTGTCTATTTAATTTGCTCGATTTCGGGAAGATAAATATTCAACATTTGTCGCTCGCCGCATGTGGGTCAGTCTTTTTCCTATAACATCTTAGGGAGGGGGGAAAGCGTTCAGCAGTAAATGAATACCATCCCGCAGTCAAACTTGACCTCATTAAAACGGGCACCTGCTAAATCCAAGTAATTAAATAAATTCAAACGTGTTTCCGTTAGCATCTCGCGGTGGGACAATGGTTAACCTCGCACGTTTGTTTTTTTTTTTTTTTCATACTTTAATTTACAACTTTGCCTCAACGGTTCGAGTTCGATCCTCATACTTACTTTTTTTAACCCCCCCCCCTCCACATACCTCCAAACACCCGGGCAACGCCGGGTACCCCTCGCTAGTATTATAGGAAATTACAAGCAATGCAAGGTCATATTACAAGAAATGAAAGGTCATAACACTTAAACGACAGTCACTCGGAAGAAAAAGATGTAAGCGTGACACACAATATAACACACACGCTATCGTATTAATATATAGATATAACAAATACTGACCCAATGGGTCATATGTGTGTGTAGGCATATGTTTCCTACACAAAGCATATAATATATCATTCACACTCTGCTTGACACACAAAATAACACACACGCTATCGTATTAATATATACATGTTGGTAAGGGTTCTTGAGAGGGTGATTTCGATTGATAGCTCCGTTACGAATGACAGAGTTCTTCAAAGATAATACGCTTTTAAAATTCGCATCGGGGCTTCATTTCTCGTAGTTGCATTTCAATCGCATTTCGTATGAAACAGATAAAAAAATGTTTACAAATAAAGAGATTACAATTGATCCCACGGGTTGCTTTTTAGATGTTATCTTTTCTCACCTGATAGCAAACATCAATCAATCAGTGTATTGTGCGTATATCGATTAGGTTACACGATAATCATTAACGCATATATCTTTATTTCGTCAGGTATCGATAATTTGACCAGTAGAGAACACGTTACCTCTGAAAAAATTTAATGATAAGAAGCAATATGTTATTCCCATTTTATTTGCTGCACTGTCCTCGCCCAAAGGAGGTGGTTATGTCTGGGAGAATGGTAACATGATCATAGAAGATACTAAATTAGCCCCCCCCCCCCGTAAGAAACTTTTGATCTTTAAGTAGTATTTTTTTTAGCTCAATACAACAAGTGGTTCCATGCCTCGTTTGGAGCTATTTCCATGATAAAATATCCATAGATTAAGATTGTCTCTATTTCGTCAGCCAATATGGAGTGTGAATTACGAGTTTCGTTCCAAGAGTAGAGCTTTCTATTTTTTTTTTAACTAAAAAGTTGAAGAGCTACGAAGACGGGAGTTTTACCATTAAACGAGCGATCTTTCGTGCTTCAGAATTTATTTTTTTTACATAGTCACCGCCATTATCAATACGCATTTGCCAGCGATGAACAATGGTGCGTTTGAAGATGGAGAGTGTGATTAAGCAAGAAGAAGAAGAAGAAGAAGAAGAAGAAGAAGAAGAAGAAGAAGAAGAAGAAGAAGAAGATGGAGAAAAAGAAGAGGAAAGCGGGAGGGAGCACGGATATAAATACGTAAAGATTTCTTTACATCGTTGCAATTCGCGTTTCGGGGACAATGTGCAAACACGTCATATCTCGTTCATATTTAGCCGGCTAAGAGAGAGTAACGAAAATAGTTAAAGGAAGAACCCCCTGTCCGAAAGTCATGCGGCTTGCGTAGCTTCCGTTTGGTGACACCCCAAGATTTCAAGCATCAAAATTGCTACTACTGTAACGAAGCGGAGCGCCCTCTCGATAATATAACGCGTGTGGGCGCATGTGAGAAAATCAGCAGCAACCATGGGATAGCTGACTACCGAAAATATTCGCAGCCGCCGTTAAAGCACATATACAAATTGGCAAGTGTGCACGGGCTGACGTCACGGGAAGAAGAAAGAGACTAATAAAATGAAATATAAAAATAAAGACAGAACGTGGTCTAGCAAAAGAAAGCGATCAATCGTTTTTTGACTCTTGGGCGACGAGAGAGAAAGTGCGTCGCATGGTTGTAAAACAAACTAACAAACAAACAAACAAACAAACGACGACAAAGACACGCGCGTGAAAGAGCGTCACGGCAGGCATGTTCGAGGCGTCAGTGATTTTTTTTTTTTTACAAGGTGGTCACCACTTATCAAGGCCCGGAAGCCACTCAGGGATAAGGATTATTGTAAATACAGTACGTTAGTGTAGATATTTAAAGTGTCTACTTAAGGGGGCGGTTCATCAGGAATTTGCTTACGTTGGACTTGAAGACATCCAAGTTGTAGTCAGGAGGGAAGCAGGCAGACGGAACAGAGTTCCACAGGCGTGCAGTTCTAAGAAAGAAGCTTTGTTCATGGAATCTACGTTTTGATTTAGGCATAGATAAAGAGTGGGGAAAACTTTTGACAGTGGATTCAGCTAGACGTTGAAACAGTGAGGTGCGTTGTCGGAAATTCCATCAATCCATGCTTCCGTTCAGTCTTGAAAGACAAAGGATACTCCCTTAGGGGCAGTAGCGCGTTTAATTGTGAGGCAAAGTTTGCGCAATCCTCAACCATACCTCTTCTGAATCGGCACTGTTTGAGTCCAGTGGCAAGAAGAAGACCAAGACGACTGGAAACAATGTCGAGATAAGCGGAGAGTACACACAGCACCTGAAAGTCTCAAATGGTCACCCATTTAGTAATGACTAGGTTCAACGTTGCTCAACTTCGGTGATTCAGCGGGAACCGGTGTGTCAACGTGATTATGCTGTATATGTCGATTTGGAATAAAAGCTGAGTAGTATTTTCGTCATGTTCTTTCTTGTTTGGTCGTTCCTGCAACGGTACAAAACAATATGGCGGTCTGAAAGGTTTACCATACAGCGACGTAGTTAAAGAGTAACGGCCACGTTATGTTATACAACTTAAAACCTTTTTTTTTCATGTGGGAATAATTTTACCCTTCTTGGGACGAGTATTCTCTTGCTTCTATATAGGAGGGCTTGCTTTAAGGGTTCTATATCTTTTATCAGACCATTCCGTTTCACACTGAACTAAGCTCATAGCGTGTTTTCATTTATTCGGGTATTCTTCATTTTTTTCTTCTTTATTTCTTTTGCATTTTACGATGTTCAGCCCTGACTTCTACACTTGTCGAGTGCTATTTAATTAACTTCGTTCATGACAATGATTAATTGCGTCTCATAAAAAAGAGGCAAAAATTGAAATCAATGATGAACGAACATTAAATAAAACGAAAGAAATCTTCAAAAACGATGGTGGCCCATTTTACTCTTAAAGGCACATAAATAAGGAAGTCGTTAACTGACTACATACGCTCAACCTAATCCTAAACAAGACGAGATTAAAACCCAAGCGAACATTACTTTAATATAATTATGTCTTGTAGAGGCTTCCGTAATGTTTTGATGAGGGGGAATAATTATTCTTTTGTGCCTTAATGTCTGCACTTCTCATCTTATTCGAATATTTATTACCCAAGTGCAAAATTAGCCATCACTTTAGTAGGCAAGTCTATTTTAAAGTAACATTAAAAGGAGAAGATAAGAAAAACATGGTTATCGGCTAAAAAGAATGAATATTTTTAAAGCGTGCCCGATTAATCTAGTTTAAACGTAAGCATGACACATCAACAAATATATATATATATATATATATATATATATGTATATATATACATACATATATATATATATATGTATATATATATATATATATATATATATATATACGAGCAAACAGTTAATAAAACCTGTTAAAAACACTTTGAAATGAGTTAAAAACATATTTAATCTGAAAACGAAACACGAGATAAGTGGATAGTCCTTAATCCGCGGAGTTTCGAAGAAATACGTTCCTTCTCATCAGAGGGTTGGAATTAGCAAAATGCAGGATCGGATTTATAACAACAAGTACTTGAAAACAAACAAAAAAATTATATATAAAATAAAGATTACAATTAAATTTACCAAAATGATCAAAGATGGTAAAATTAAAGTATATTATAAATATTAAAGAATTAATATTTATAAAATTATCTCAGCCAGATGTAAAAGTTCGATAAAACCAAATAGGAAATAGAGCTTATAATTTGTAAAATCCGATCCCGCATATATATACGAGCAAACAGTTAATAAAACATGTTAAAAAACACTTTGAAATGAGTTAAAAACATATTTAATCTGAAAAGGAAGCACTAGATAAGTGGATAGTCCTTGATCCGCGGAGTTTCGAAGAAATACTTTCCTTCTCATAAGAGGGTAGGAATTAGCAAAATGCAGGATCGGTTTTGCATGCAAAAGTATTTGATGAAACAACAAGTAAGTCAAAGATCTTACTTGAAAACAAAAAAAGTGAAGCAGAGGGAATATGGTGAAGAAAAAGGTGATTACACATGAATGAATAGTCTGGTGGAAGATAAATAATCCAGTGATGGTAAAATCCAAGTATATAATTTCAAGAAAGTTAATTGAATTTCCATTTGCACAAGTAAAATCCAAAAATCCCGTAATTGGAAGAAGATTGTCACATATTATATATATATATATATATATATATATATATATATATATATATATATATATATATATATATATATATATATATATATATATAAAAGAAATTTATTACTGTGAGTCCAGAATGAGTTTACATATTGTTTCAACTAGAGGAAGATCTTTGAATTCTGACGATGCTAATTGGATATTTCCTCTCTTTGACGATCTTCCTCTAGTGGAATCAATATGTAAACTCATTCTGGACTCACAGTAATAAATTTCTTATATACTGCTCTGGCTACACATTGAGCACACTAGTCCGGTTTTTTTCACCACTGGTATATATATATATATATATATATATATATATATATATATATATATATATATATATATATATATATATATATATAAAATAAAAAATATGTATGCTCATATATATATATATATATATATATATATATGCGGACGGATGTTTATTTAAATAGGCATTCGGACAGTTTAATTTCGGCCACCGATTCCGTAGTCAGGGGGTAGGACTGCCGACTGTCATCACGACGGTTCTAGGTTCGATCCTCGGCTTGGGAGAGGTGTTAGTCTAGCGGCACTGATGAGTTGTGAAACAACGAAACAGGTCTGTATGTCGATGACTAAAATATATTTTATATATGAGCATATATAGTTTTTATATTATATATATATATATATATATATATATATATAATATAAAGCTGAACGTCTGTGTGTGTGTCTGGTCACGAATAGGCTCCTATATGGTTGACTATTATAGAAAACTGATCACATATAATGATAGAAGATGGTGTATCGAGACACAGGAATGGGTATGTTTGATCTGGCATAATGATGATTCATTAAAATTGTGGGGTCTGCGCACGCGCCTGTTCCACAAAATTAAAAAAAAAACGTTTACAAGTGTTTTTGATATAGATGTATATAAGAATACTTTGATAAGTATGTTTTAACTTAAATAGGGGTAGTATAATAAAATTGTGGGGTATGCGTTCGTGCCTGGCTTCCATAGAATGGAAATATGTCAAAAAGTTTGAGAAGGTTTTTTAATATAGATCCACAGAATATTGTGATAAGTGTTCCAGTGTGAACAGGTATGGTATAATAAATTATGGGGTTTATCTATTTTATTTTTACTTTCATCATATTTTACTTTGGTTTTGAAACCCCCCAAATTCAAAGCTATCTCTTTACAACCCTTCCTTTTCATAACCTATCATACTTTCATAAATCTGAGTCCATTTTCTGTAGGCTGTTTTTGAACCCAGTCAACGACGTGTACTTTTGCTGGTATATATATATATATATATATATATATATATATATATATATATATATATATATATATATATATATTAATATATATATATATTAGTGATGGGACGATTCCAATATTTTTCCAATTCCGATACAATTACCGATTCCGATTCTTTATAAATCTCGTAATATTTAACTATAAAAGTGTTATTTTGTCCAGTTTACTATAAAAACACATCTTAAATGTGGCTCTATTTTCTCAAACCTAAAAACGCACTTGTGAGGGGGTGATCTATGGATTTCAATCTTACTGGAAGTTTAAATCAATAAATATTTATTATTTCATTATTACTACAAGCAGTTGAAGATTTTTCTTAAACCAAAATCAAATAAAAAAAGTCATTTAAGGAATCGATTTTGGCATCAGAAAATAGGCTAAAACTTTTTCGATTCTGATACCGATCCCGATATCCCAAAAAGCTCCGATTTTTCCGACGCCCGGGCGTCACATATTTAAATTTGAGTTCAACACCATGCAAAACTGCTATATAGACACACAGAGAAAATTTTGGACAAATATGGTAAAATAGTCCCAAAAATGAAGTGTTTTTATTAACACTAAAAGAGCTCCTGAGGAACACTCAAGAGTTATCGGGAAGTATAGACAAACAAAATTATATAGAAATCAGTTAGTTACAATTTTTCAGAAAGTTTTATGAAAATCCAAGACATCAATTTTTTTTTTTAAATAAGCACAAAAACTGTCATTTTTAGCCATTTTAACCCGAAAGGCACCTCTAGGGGGCAACCGGAGTTTCCCGGAAAATCCGTTCAGTTACTTTTTACTCGTATCATGTTTAATGTTTGTGCAAAATTTTCAAAAAATCCGAGGCGTAGTTATTGAGAAAAGTGCGGACAGACAAACGGACAAGGGTGAATTTACAGGTCCACCCCTCTTTGGTCCGGGGACCAAAAATCGAAACGAGAAACAAAGAAATGGGAAATTGTATCAAAAGGAGACAAAACAAAGCGGAGTCATATCTTGTGCCTCCAAAAGCATCAATTCACTTTTGCATGGAATATCCTTGCCACATCTGAACTGATGCATATATAACTAGACTCTCGCTCCTAGAAAGAGCATGGAATATCCTTGCCACATCTGAACTGATGCACCTATCACTAGACTCTCGCTCCTAGAAAGAGCACGGAATATCCTTGCCACCTCTGAACTGATGCACCTATAACTGTAGAATAATCAAAAGAACTGTCGTAGTCAATAACAACAACAACAACAATAATAATAATAATAATAATAACAGCAACACTTACCAAGGGTCCAGCTTATGCACAAGACTGACACCAGACTGAGCTGGACTGAGGGCTTGTATTTATGTACAAGCATATCCAATCAGGTGATTCAGCCAATCATAATCCAAAGAATAGACTGACCCATGTGTGCACAATGGAACCTCCCATTGTGCCATAAATAGTTCTCCTCTTTCATGAGAGGTAACTTTAGTCTTTGCCAAGTTATCCACAACTTGAACGCTTACCGAAAGTCCACTACACAATCCAATAATAACTAGACTCTTGCTCCTAGAAAGAGCACGGAATATCCTTGCCACATCTGAACTGATGCACCTATCACTAGACTCCCGCTCCTAGAAAGAGTCTAGGTCCTGGATATGACCTAAAACTATATCCGATGGTGAGGCCCCACCTTGCGGGCCTTGGGGAGTGTGGAGCCACCCTTTAATTGTCATTGCTCCCAGGTCCACTCTGACCCGGAGTGGTAGTACCTGTTAGGGTCTCTACTATGAGTTTAATAGAATCCGACTTAAAAAAAACAAACAAATATACTCCATTAACAATTGTTCCTCAAAATAACTAGATTCGGCATTAAATAACCTGAAAAAGGTTGATATGCCGTAAAACAAAAACAACCAACCAAAGAAAGAGTCTTAAAAAGGCCTCCAACCAAATACGTCCCGCACCATGAACCAAGCTCCACCTCCTGTTCCATCGCGGCAATTTTGCATCCTCGTGCATGTTTTACAAATATTGTAACGATATGTACTGTGACAAACTGGTAGCACTTGGGTACCCTCAACGTAAGTATTCCAACTAAACTGACCAGCAGTAAAATCACACGCCATTAACGTAGAGATCTCTAGACGCAAACAGCGTTCTTGTCTAATAGTTTCTTTCTACGAATTGCTACACTATGGAATTCCCTCCCACTCTCTTGTTTCCATGACTGTACTTTCATGGAGAAATTTAAATGTCACATGAACAGACACCTTGCTGCTAAATTAACAATATGGTGTCTCCGTAGACATGATTTCAAATAGTAGACCATTACGTCCAATTTTGCAATATGCCTTGTTTTTTGGGAGCAAAACCAAATATTCCCAAGAGCTATCCATAAGAATCTCAGGAAGAAATACGATGTGGCAAATATGGTCAGAGTACAGAAATGATTGTGAATTTTATTAACGACTAGCAGGGGGACATGACGTTGCCCGAGAATGAATGAGGATCAATGAAAGTTTCACTCTCCCATAATTTATTGTAATCAAAATCGGTAAAATGGTCCATTTTTTCATCCTCCGCGCAGTTAATTAGTCCACGATACATTGTAGTTTTACATTGCACTGTAGAGAATCTATTGTTGATTTTATAAAATTAATTCATATGAATGATTGAATTAAAGTTTAAAATGCAAATATCAAGTATCATGGTTCAATTGTGCTTTAAAGAGAAACACTCGTTTCGGACACGCACGTTTCATATCAAAGAACCTACTGTTGATTTTATGTGCCAGGCCTTTTTACTTGTGCGGTGATGATGACTCGAATTAAAGTTTAAAATGTAAAAGTCTAGTATCATGGTTAAATTATGCTCTAAACAGAAACATTCATTTCGAACGCGACCCTGTCATATCAAAGTGCCTACTGTTGATTTTATAAGCGGGGCCTTTCTACTTGTGCATTAATAAAATTTCTCAAATACACTTGTGATGTTAGGCTGTATAAGGCGTTAACTTTAGTCCAAATCGATCGTTCCTTCTTTATTCAAACTTTTTCGATTATTGATTATCGATTATCGATTATCGATACTTATCGAAGATATTCCAATACAAAACCTATCTAAGAACACTGCAAGGCACATAAAGTACATTTGTATTATTTAGATTCATCGGACTACTGTTCTCACCTTGAGTGCCATTTTTTCAACGTTTCGTTTGATGTAAACTACGATTTGTATTTTTCGGTCGCCCACACTGAGAATTGAACATCCAGCCGCCAGGAGAATATCACTTTCACAAATGATTGTTCCAAGTTCGACAAGATATACCTGAAGAAGGTCGGAGGTTACATCGACTGAAACGTTGAGAAAATGACACTCCAGATGAGATCAGTAGTCTGAAGAATCCAAATAATACGAATAATCAATCCTCATCTCAAAAATTCAGATATGTAAAGTACATTTGTGTGATATAAAAAAAAAATTGGCGTAGCTGTTTAGGAGTCTATAGGGAACGAACTCAAGCACACAGAAAAACACAGAGAGACAACGTTACTTTTATATAATAGTAGAGATTCCGTTTATTTAGGATTTGGAAAGCAGCCTGTGCTTCTGTTTTTTTTTTTTAATTATTTTATCGACATTCGTCATTAAACTTTTCCTTATATCTTTCTTCTGTTTGTTTCATTTCCGCCTCTCTATCTTCCGTTCTTCCTTTTAACTTATCTGTTCAATTTTATTATTTTGTTCTTTCAATTTTCTTTCCCATCCCATCTATCCTTATCGCTTATTCTTTTTGGCTTTCGTCATTCCCAATAATTTTATTTGATCTCATATACCCCCAACTTCACACACATACTTTCTTGTCAATTTAAATTTTCTAAAACTTGGGTTTCGTTTTTATTGAGATACGACCGGAACCTTTATATCAGGCTCGGTCATCGATCGGTAAGTAAGTCGCTCCGTTATGCGATAGCGTTGTATTTCTGTTGTGTTTAAATGAATGGGGTTAGACACCGTGGGTTGGATATTGGCAAATGACCCCGGGAAGAGAAACATTCGATAGATTGTACACACACAGCTAGATTCCATGTGAGGAATGCGAGAGTGTCCACTATTGTCTATTGAAATACATAATTTGACCTCAAAATATGTGAGGATATCGGTCAAAAGATTGAAACAATAGACAATTGGAAATATTAAACATTTCAATGGGAAAATAATGCTTATATAAATAATTACAAAGAGAAAGCGGGGCAGTGGTCAGAGAGAGAGAGAGAGAGAGAAAGAGAGAGAGAGAGAGAGAGAGAGAAAGAGAGAGAGAGAGAGAGTAAATTTGACATATTTCTTCAGCGCTAACATCAAGATTTACTTACCTCACGCGCTTTCAGAGATGGCAAAACACCAGTAGTAATCCAAAGCTTATTGTCAGTATGCAATAAAAAGAAAATATTATTTTATAGATCAACTGTGTTGTGTTTTACTCGCTATCAGAGTGCTTCTTGGACCAGTAAAAAATGAAGTTTAACAATCATATAAACTGGAAACAATAGGTAGCAGTGAATACATAGCCTGTGTACAAAAAGGTAATAATTTATATGCTATTCTTATCATCAGAGGACAGAACCAAATTAGTGAATTATACTTGTAGCTAGGCTAGAATTTGTTGGTTGAGGCATGAGATGAAATTACAATTTATGATAATCATAAATTGCAAAATGTTCATGTCCGTTAAGAAACGTTTGAAGAAATGTGAAACAAATGTAGGAAACGTGGAAAACAACAACAACAACAACAACAACAACAACAACAACAAGAAAACAACAAAAAAACAAAACAAAAAAACGTGAATCCAATAATCACGATGGAAGGTGATCTGTTGGCTTTTCTATCTCTATATTTCTCCTTTCTGTCCAACTGAAGATCAACCTTTCTATCTTTGAATTAAACTGATTGAAGGAACAATTTGTATCAATTTGAGTTGATTTTATCAATTTTTCCAACCGGATTATATTACCCACTGGATTTTAAATTCTGACTGTTGGATTCCTTTAAAAAATTCTTTTTTGCCTTTCGGATTACCATTGAAGGAGTCTTCAAGCATTCTTTTGAAACTCCGCGGAATAAGGAATTTAAAAATTCTTTTTAGGAGCATTCTTTCGAATAATAAATTTAATTGTAAATTTGAAGTCACAGTTTTAATTTATTTTCTCTTACAGCAAGCTCTACTCTTAATTGTGTTTTTATTGAGCTTTTTTTATTTGGCTGGGATTAAAATATCAATATATAAATAATGGTATTTATATTAGATTGAAGTTTACCATTGCTTCTATCAGGTAAACTCCTCATTCACGTTGCTTTTTTATTTCTTATGTTGAATAAAAATACGTTTATCTATCTATCTATCTATCTATCTATCTATCTATCTATCTATCTATCTATCTATCTATCTATCTCTCTCTCTCTTTCTCTCCCTCTCTCTATATATTTATATATATATAAGTGAAAGTGCGTGTGTGTCTGTCTGTCTGTATGTGTACATTTCCCTACGCAATAACGTCTACAGACTCGAAATTTGATACACAGGGTACTGAGATTTGGGAAAATCTTTGTAGTCCGGCCAGAAATTTGTCTGTTAAGGAGTCAAAGTTCGACAAGTTGGCATTTGAGAACTCTACCTAACTCCTCTGCCAATTTTGGGTCTAAACACTTGGAATTTTAGATAAAGGTTGCTTAGACATGGATCTAACTTAATAACGTTATTTGAGCCCCAAACAATAAATGTTACGGGGTCATAATAAGGGTCAAAGTTAAAAAAAAAAATTGACCTCTGCTGTCTCTACCAAATTACTCAATTTCTGGTTTAAACATTTGCAATTTTAAATAAAGGGTATTCGGTGATAGGGCAAGCTTTTTAATCGGTTTGGGTCGAAAATTTGAGCTACAAATATATAAATCTATGTATGTATGTTTGCATGTCTGTCTAAAACTTTCGACAGGGGCGACAGATTTTCACAAGATCAGTATCGTTTTGAAGTTCGACGTTTCAGACGACAAATATCGAAAAATTGGCTAAAAACATTAATTTCTTCACCCTAAACCGGGCACTTTTCTACAGGGAGGAGTCGCTTTTTACGCCGATATTTTCGAAAGTCGTTTCCTCTTTTCGATTGTCCAGCCTTAATTTAAATCTACGTCACTTCCGGTTTGGCGGTGATCGTAACAGCAAAGGCGTCAGGTTTTTTCCGTTCTTTTCCTCCGTGGTACGGGTTCTCGAGCCTGCCTTACTAGTACAACTTTTTTTTGCTCTACACACACCTACAAACGCCCAGGCAACGCCGGGCTGAAATGGTAATATATATATATATATATATATATATATATATATATATATATATATATATATATATATATATATATATGTATATTCAATTTTGACACCCATACATCCACCTGTACAGACTCATCCTGGGATTTCACCTTCGCAGTAAATGTAGCCAGGCCTGTAGAATATTTATTTAGAAATGAATTGCGAGGTGCTTTCAATAAGTTTCCAGACATTTTTGTAGAGCCATTTTTATCACCGTAGACCATTGAACATTCAAGATGGTATTGCTATCCATCTTATGAGATGATTGACCAATTTTTAAGAGTTAAGATTCAAATGTAAAGCTACAGCTATAGGAATTGTCACAACTGCAAAATTAAAAAAAATGCAATCTGTACGTGAGGACACTTTAGAAGAAAGATATGCAAAAAAATTCCGTTTTAATTTGGAAAAAAAGGCTACGGAAACGTATGGAATGCTTCAAACTGTTTTCGATTATCCTGATGAATCGAGCATCAGTTTTTGAATGGCGTAAGGGGTTCAAGGAAGGGAGGGAGACTGTAAGAGGTGCTGGAGGAATAGGAAAGTCATAACACAGTTAATAGGCCAAATAAAGAATTTCATAAATAAGGACCGTCGTGTTTCTATAGAGACAATAAGTGCACAGTTTGATGTTAGTGTACGAACTGTACACACAATTATTCGCGAGGAACTGAAGAGGCGGAAGATTTGCGCTAAATTTGTCCACAAAGTACTCAGAGACCTTCATTCTGGTCACAGACTATTTGACCAAGATGGGCACCACCATCCCTATAGCCCAGACCTTGCTTTCTGTGACTTTGGATTATTCCCCAAGCTCAAGGAAAACTTTAGAGGCTGTTTTTATAAGAAAATTGAGGAGATAAAAGAGGATGTGACGGAAGTCATTGACATACTTACACAATAGGACTCCCATGAGGCCTTTAAGAAGTTGTTGGGACAAAAAGGCCTATTGCAGCCAGATGAGATTACTTCAAAGGGGACTAGAGTTTCATGTGTGTACTAATAAAAGTGGCCAGACGAAAAAAGCCTGGAAACTTATTGGTGGCACCTCGTATTCCCGTATGTAGCTAACCCTTGGATATAGGTAACAGCTGGCATTACAGGTTGATAATAATAAAGAAAAAAAAACGGTGGAATAATTAACAAAACGTGTATTAACAGAAGGGATTCCCATGTCAGTACCGAAGGGGCGGCAATTCTTTTGCCGTCTGGTCCACAGTTTTAATCTAATCTAATATATATATATATATATATATATATATATATATATATATATATATATATATATATATATATATATATATATATATGAATGGAAATGTATAAAAAAGAATACGAAAAGTATAAAAGCTTATAACTTTTCTTTATTCGTTTTCAATTGGTGACGTGCAGGAATACAAAATAATATTATGAAAAAAAAAAAGAAATAAATAAAGAAAAATTAAAAAACTTTTTTGATATATCTCATTCCCTATCTCAGTTGGTTACATTTCCGACACGTTTCCCAGACCAGCACGATCAACATGCCTCACTTCTAGATCTCTTTCTGACAACGGTTCCCAATGACTGTACAACAAATGCCCACAGCCCACTCGGGAATGCTGATCACGCTGTGATAATGGTAGAAATCAGCCTAAATTCTCGCCCTAAAACTGAAGACCCACTACTCAAAACAATGAGGTATTACAAAAAGGCTGATTGGGAAGCCATCAGGGAGCTCATCAGAGATGCCCCATGGCAAAATATCTTTACTCTTCCAGCGGAACAGTGTGCAAATGAGACAACTGAATGGTTCAAAACTGCTATTGAAGCACATGTTCCCGCACGGAAATACTATAGCAAGCCCCACTCTCCCCAATGGTTTACTTCTGCTTGTGCAGCTGCCATTTGTCAAAGGCAGCGTGCGTTCCGCAGATTCAACCGACATAATTCCAGCTCAAATAAACAGAAGTTTATAGAAGCTAGAAATAATTGTAAGAGAGTGATAGACACAGCTAAGACAGATTACTCTGAAACCACCAGAAAGCGCATCGAAGCACAGAAATTAGGAACCCGGGATTTTTGGAAAATCTACAACAGCGTAGTTAATAATGGACAGTCAATTATTCCCCCACTAACAAACAATCATGAGGTTGCTTGCACGGCAACTGACAAGGCTAATCTGCTTGCCAGTCGGTTTGCCTCAAACTCCACACTGAACTCGGTACACCACTCACTCCCTGATTTTCCTCTGCGAACAGACGCCACACTTGACGATTTGAAAATCACCCCTTCTCAGGTACATGCTATTATAAAAAACCTAGACACCTCAAAAGCATGTGGACCAGATCTCATCCCGGCTGTGCTATTAAAAAAATGCTCTGCCGAGGTTGCTCCAGTTCTGTCCAAACTTTACAATAAATGCCTTAACGAATCTTGTTTTCCCGACTGCTGGAAAACCGCCTCTGTGGTACCAGTCTTCAAGAATTCTGGTGAAAGAACTGACCCACTAAATTATCGCCCCATTAGCCTCCTCCCGCTTTTCGCCAAAATATTTGAGTCCTTAGTTAATGAAGCCCCAGTCCAGCACCTAACAGCTGCTAAACTCCTGACTGACAAACAATATGGATTCAGGCAAGCCCGTTCAACAGCAGATATCTTAACTGTAGTTTTTGAACGTATATACCGTTCATTGGATAAAACAGGGGAGAGTAGAGCGGTGGCCCTTGATATATCTAAGGCTTTTGACAGGGTATGGCACGATGGTCTTCTAAGGAAAATTAGATCATATGGAATCACTGGAAGAATTCATAATGTAATTAAATCCTTCTTAAGTAATAGAAAAATTAAAGTTGTCCCCGACGGACATACATCCAAACAATATGACATAAATGCGGGAGTACCTCAGGGGTCTATCCTTGGACCTCTATTATTCCTGATATTCATAAACGACCTCCCTGATAATATTGTTTCGGAGATGGGTATATTTGCCGATGACACTGCTCTCTATAACAGGTATGAGGGGAAAACAAATGAACACATATCCAAGAAAATGGCAGAAACACTAGAGGATGACCTCCAATCCGTAGTGGAATGGGGACAAAAATGGTTGGTCACATTCAATGCTGCTAAGACTAAGCTTGTTTCCTTCAATAACTACAAGAAACCTTCTCTACCACCAATAGCAATGGCCAAGAACACATTGCCTGAAAGTACTTCTTTTAAACTCCTCGGCCTAACGTTTACAGGGAATATGAACTGGAATAGATACATTGAGAGCATTGCCAAAGCTGCTGCAAGGAAGGTTGGCTCCCTCTACCGTGCTAGAAAACTACTTACGCCTGGCAGTATCCTATACCTCTATAAGGCAACCATTCGCCCATGTATGGAGTACTGTTGTCACATCTGGACTGGTGCATCTGCTGCTTGTCTCTCGCTCCTGGACAGGGTTCAAAAAAGAATCGCCAACCTGATAGGTCCTGAACTGTCATCTAGGCTTCAACCTCTGTCCCATCGACGAGATGTTGCATCCCTCTGCCTGTTCTACAAATACTTTAATGGTGAATGCTCTGACGAACTGCAAACACTTGTACCTCCCCGACGTAACTACCCCCGACAAACCCGACAAGCTACTAAGTCTCATCCCTTTACAGTAGAGATCCCTAGGTGCAAGAAAGCCTTTTACTCCAATAGTTTCTTCCCCAGAACTGCGGGTCTTTGGAACTCCCTTCCGGGATTCTGCTTTCCCAACTGCAATGATATGCAGAAGTTCAAGTGTAATGTTAACAAACATCTTTCTACTCTTCTCCCTTCATAATGACCCCGCTAATTAATTCCCTAATAGTAGCCCCTGCTTCAAAGTGGCACTGTGCCTTGTTTGGGGTGAAAATTGAATATATATATATATATATATATATATATATATATATATATATATATATATATATATATATATATATATGAACAAAGAAACAACAAATATTTACGTTGTATTTGGCTTATAAACGTAAAACATTCCAATATTCCAATTCACACACACACACACACACACACACACACACACACACATATATATATATATATATATATATATATATATATATATATAACTATAATTATTTTTTAATGTCCCCAATATTTTTAAATTCGATCACCCTCAAAACTAAAAGACGCAGAGCTGTGCAAGGGGCCTGAAATGATTGGATTTTTTACAGATCGATTTTTTATGAGTCTTTAGCCAATCAAAATAGTTTTTAAGGGGTCAAAAAAGGGTCAAAATTGAAAAAATCGTTATACATTTTGTACATTCACATTAGTTTATTTAAAATTTTTAAATATCTAATATGCGTGCCACGTTAGGACAGTGATAACGTCACCATCTCCCTCAATGCTACAGTTTCGGTTTCGGTTTCGATTCTAGCTGATCGCCACCAAATACTTATTATTTTTTTTACTTTTGAAATCACGACGATATAATAAATATATACGAAATCTGGAAAATTAAAATATCATATTTAAGCGTATTTGATGCCCAGGCAAACCACTAGTCTTTCTTGAAATGTGGTTAGGAGTTCGACATAGCATACTAATTGTAATACGTTATATGCATGGTGCAACATATCTCTAATAACGTTGACACACCGGTTCCCGCTGTATCACCGAAGTTAAGCAACGTTGAACCTGATCAGTACTAAATGGGTGACTATTTGGGACTTTCAGGTGATGTATGCGCTCTCCACTTATCTCGGCATTGTTTCCAGTCGTCCTGGTCTTTTCCTTGCCACTGGACTCAAACAGTGCCGATTCAGGAGAGGTGTGGTTGGGGGGTTGCGCAACCCTTGCCTCAAAATTACACGCGCTACTGCCCCTAAGGGCTATCCTTTGTCTTTCAAGATTGAACGGAAGCATAGGATGGCAACATATCTCCAATATCTGACAACAGGAAGATAAAACAAGATTTATAAAAAATTAATGCTATTGTTGTTTAATAAAAAGCTTACAGTTCAAGTTTTAGAATTGATATTTTCTAAATGGTCAGATCTAATCGCTATAAACTCTTCTAAAGTTTCTAATCACTTGAAAAGGCATTACAAAAACATTTTGAAGGATAACATAAAAGCTCTTGGCCTTTGGGACAAGATCAAACCGGACCAGACTTATGCTGTGAAGGGGAGATCGATTCAAGACAATTTGCACTTGATACGCTCGATCATAGAGGGGACAGAAGACGACGCCGAAGCCGCGCTGATCAGTTTGGATCAGTCCAAGGCATTCGATAGGGTCGACCATCGGTTCCTAGGATCTGTGCTAGAGGCCGCCGGATTTAATCCGGACTTCCGCAAGTGGATCTTTGTTCTGTATGACAGGCCGACGGTAGCGGTGCAGATCAACGGTAAGCTGTCGGAGTCATTCGCTGTCTCTCGGTCGGTGCGACAGGGTTGTCCGCTGTCGCCTCTGTTGTATGTCCTGGCGTTGGAACCCCTCCTTCGCAAGTTAAGGGACGAGGCGGCTACACCAGTCCTACGTGGAATAGCTCTCCCTGGAGGCACACGAGCCAGGGTTTCCGCGTTCGCCGATGACGTCACCGTGTTCGTGTCTTGCCTCACGGACGTTCAAGCGGTGGTCGAGGCGCTCGCTCGATACGAAGAAGTAACAGGGGCCATCTTCAACCGTAGCAAGTCCGTTGGCCTGCGGTTGGGGGCCTGGACCGGGGTAAACTCGCTTCCAGGTATTTTCAGCTGGACCGATGGACCGGTCCGCATTCTCGGTGTCTGGTTTGGACCGGGACTTCAGCTGGAAAAGAATTGGTCGGAAGTACAGTCTAAGGTCAAATCGTCAGTAAAGACTTGGATTGGAAGGAAATTGTCCTTGAAGGGTCGGGCGGAGGCGTGTGCTACATACGTCTTTCCGCTCATCCTTTACCGTTTGTCTGTACTTCCTCTCCCTGCAGAACGACTAACCCGCTTACAAGGGCGCCTCGATTCACTTTTGTGGAACGAGGGTAAGCATTACGTCTGCAGAGAGGTCTGTGTTCAAAATCCGAGCGAGGGAGGCCTGGGTCAGCCCAGTCTCTTGTGTCATAGAAACGCCGAGAGATTGGCTTTCCTGGGTCGTTCGCTTGAAGGAGACGCTCCTTGGGTCCCTGTGGTTGAGAACTCGTTTCCCAACCTCAAACCCAACCCTTCGGTAGAAGGTCGTCGTAGACCGAAGGGGGAGTCCAAGTTCTTCTCCGAATGCCGAACCGCTCTTAGAGCTTTGCCGGGGACCAATGTCCTCGATCAGCCAAGGAAGAAACTGTATCGGGATTTAGTGGAGGGGACCGCGAAGGATCCACTTTGTAGGCGGATGGGATGGTCGATGGAGGTTGTCCGTTCTCAATGGCGTTGGGCGCCGGGACGGGAGATTCTGAATAACTCGGAATTCTCCCTGACTTGGCGACTGGTCCGAAATGCGCTGCCCCTCTTCGACGTACTTTTCCGGTATAAAGAACATACCAGCCGCTTCTGTCCGTGCTGTGACGAACGCGAGCCCGAAACAATCGAGCACGCGTTTTTTAGTTGCAGCCGGATACAGCCCCTATTAAGGTACGTCGAGGGGGTAACAGCTCGCATCGATGCCGAGTGTCTGCTCGATCTCGATGTAGGAACTTTTGTGTACAACATGGAGCCGCCGTTCCCCAGGGAGGAAAGTTTGGTTTTCCTGGCGATCCTAGCAGTAGCGCGCATGACCATTTGGATCGCGCGCCTCAAGTTGGTCCACGAAGGGACATCTGTTCCTGATCGGGATCTGATCGTTTACTTTAAACATTTGCTTAAAGTAAAGATCAGATGCGATTGGAAGAGGTTGCCTAGAGTGGAATTTGACAAGAGGTGGGTGCACAGCACTAGTTTGTGCATCCGTCGAGGAGCCAAGTTTCAATACGTGTTCCCTCCTTAGGCATGGCATGGGCGGTGCTGGGTCCTACGGAACCCATCCCGCCTAGGTTAGCATTATAAGTTCAGTAAAGTAACTCTTGACTGGTGGTACAAATGAGATCCTGTTCTTGATTTTATTTTTTGGTATTAGAGAACCTCTGAGTCTGCCCAACCCCCCTGCTCCTCATCTTTATTTTCTGATGCCCCCGATCATCCCCCTACTCAGAGGTCACCTTCCTACCCCCTCCATCCGTTGCTTTATTTTCTCCCACCTCCATTAAGGCCACTTCCCCAAACCCCATTAGGGATGCTCTGCTTGTTTTCGGTTCCCCGGAAAACAGTGGGGGATCTAGCCACATAGAATAGTACAGGGGGGGTCTTACTAACAACACATTAGTAGATTTTCCTTATTTTTGAAATGAACATTTTCATTAGTTTTTTCCCACTCCACGAACATTTTATGCCAATTAATTCAAGAACTCTTTCTAATAAAATCGAACTTTATTTTCTCACACATACACACACACACACAAAAAAAAAAAAAAAAAAAAAAAATGCACACACAACATACAGAAATGAATATACAAATTGTACATAGTTAAATTTTACATTGAACGCTGGGGTTATTAGTTAGATTAGGATCCACAGAGTGATTGAGGTATTTTGGTAAATGTTGCCAGTCAAGAGTAAGACTTCAAAGTCTCATCTGTTACATAGTCAAAAAGACCCTGTACCCTCCCCCTCCCAATTTCTTGTAGGGCCTTGTGCCTAATTTTGTTGAATTGAATTTTTTGTACGTTTTTTATGTTCAATTTTTTCTTTCTCAATAAAATATATAAACAAGATCAAAGTGTAGTATCTGTTCCGGCAGATGCTGCAAGCTATGACTAGCTATGACTAGCTATGACTAGCAAAGACGAGATGTGGGGGCAACCCCACATGCCTGACCATTAACCAGCTCCCATTTCCCACCTCTCGGGAGCTGGTCCCTCTTTTTTTCCCTTCCCCCTCCCTTCACTCCTCACATTAAAAATCGGCCTTGTGCCTAATTTGCTCGGTGGGGGAGCAAATAAACACCATCTGTTCCGGCAGATGCTGCACTTAAGATAATTTGTACCAGTCAATGGAGGGGAAACCCTCTATACTGGGAACCGCCTGGGTAATACCTAGGAGGTCCACCCTCCCAGGCCTTGCCACCGGGCTTTCTGGTGGGGCAAGTTTATTGCTTGCTGCCTGAGGCGCCCCGACCGGGGAATGCCGACGGGGTTACTCAGGCAATTTTTAAAATTGCAGGAGTGCCCCTCCTTTAGGGGAGCCTGCGGGGTTCCCACTTTCCGGCCTTGTGCCACATAATGCTGATGTGGGCAGCATTTAAATAAAAACCCTCTATACTGGGACAATTATTATTTTTGGTAACCAGAGTGCCCCCTTTTTGCCTACTTTTAGGGGAGCTGGTTTTTACCTCACATTAAAAACGGCCTTGTGCCTAATTTGCTCAGTGGGGGAGCAAATAAATACCATCTGTTCCGACAGATACTGCAAGCAAAGACCCTATGTGGGGGCGACCCCACAGATAAGACCTAGGTCAATGTAGGGGCAACCTTTCATACCAATTGTCACTATCCAGCTCCCCTACTCCCCGGGGAGTTGGTCCTCATTTCCCCTTCACTCTTCACTTTAAAAATCGGCCTTGTGCCTAATTTGCTCGGTGGGGGAGCAAATAAATACAATCTGTTCCGACAGATACTGCAAGCAAAGACCATATCTGGGGGTAACCCCACATATCAGACCTTGGTCAATGTAGGGGCAACCCTTCATACCAACAGTTACTATCCAGCTCCCATTTCCCACCTCTTGGGAGCTGGTCACCCTTTTCCCTTTCCCCTCCCTCTCTCTCTACATTAAAAAACGGCCTTGTGCCTAATTTGCACATGGGGAAGCACATAAATACTACCGCAAGCAAAGACCCTATGTGGGGGAAACCCCACGTATAAGACCTTGGTCAATTAAGGGGCAACCCTACATACCAATTGTCACTATCCAGCTTCCCTACTCCCCGGGGAGTTGGTCCCCATTTCCCCTTCACTCCTCACTTTAAAAATCGTCCTTGTGCCTTATTTGCTCAGTGGGGGAGCAAATAAATACCTCAAAGTGTAGTATCTGTTCCGGCAGATACTGCAAGCAAAGACCATATGTGGGGGCAACCCCACATATAAGACCTTGGTCAATGTAGGGGCAACCCTTCATACCAATTGTCACTATCCAACTCCCCTACTCCCCGGGGAGTTGGTCCCCATTTCCCCTTCACTCCTCACATTAAAAATCGGCCTTGTGCCTTATTTGCTCGGTGGGGGAGCAAATAAATACCTCAAAGTGTAGTATCTGTTCTCCAGATGCTGCACTTCAATTTCTTGTTCTCTTTCAGTGGAGGAGAAATCCTTCACGACTGGGACAATTGTTATTTTTGTTCCTTTTCTCCACATTAAAAAAACGACCCTGGTGTCTAACTCTGTCCCGTGGGGAGGCATTGTAAATAGGAACATAAAAGCTAACAAAAATACATCTTTACAGTGAGTTTTTTTTTTTTCATTTCTGAGCGATCATTAATTTTTATTAATGTAAATTCAGATCTGTATGTAGAATCCTTTTCAGTGTTATTTAATTAATCGGAATTCATTATTGAGATGATTAATCGGTATTATAATATTCATTATTTATTACGGACTATTATCTTCATCTTTAAGTTGTTTCACGACGTTTCGACCAACTATTCATCTGGCCTTCGTAAGTGATCACCGCGACGAGATAAGAACTCCGAATCTCCTAACTGCATCTTTAGCAATTACTGCCTTCTGTAGTTGTTGTCATCTCACCACGTTTTGTATTTTCAGCGTATTAACAAAAGTATTTTACAGAAGTACACGTCATAATTATGGAGCCATAACTGCCACGAATCATCTCCAAGATGTTTAGATGTAACTATATTTGTTGTGTATGGGTGAGCCTATTTATTCCTGAAATGGGTAGATCAGGTTACTCCATAACAGAAATTCAGATGAGTACGTGAAATTATTCCGTCTATTCGATCAGACAATTCCAAGGCTGGTGAGCTGTACGTGTAGGAAACTGAGTGACATAAAGTCTCACAGTGCGTGGAGTTCGTGCATTTCGAGATCTCCGAAGTGACTTTCTATTAAATGTTGAACTTGTAGTTCTGAAATTTGCATAATGCATAGAAGTATTATTTCTTATAGCGAAAGCTCGACCAGGCTTTTATCTATAACCTCTCCTTGTCAAACATCTACAATTAAAACTTGCCTGATTATAATCAATGCGAAAAGTTAACCCCCTCTCTTTCTCTCTCTCTTTCACACACACACACACACACACACACACACACACACACACACACACACACACACACACACACACACACACGCGCGCAAACGAAATTTCCATGAGCAAAGTTTCTTTTCTAGAACTGCTCGTTTTAATTTTTTATTGCTGTGTTATACATGAATTTGAAATTGCGCGTTCGTCGCTTTATCACTTGCATGTACGCATATGAAGAGACTGAGTAGCGGTGGTATCTTTTGATTCGACAAACTGCATCCTACCTGTATGTATATCATCACGGGTCTTCACTCATTTCTTCGATATCTGACATGTTATCTCCAAATTTCATACCCCCGTTAACCGCTTCACCAAACAGGCGAAGACCTGCGAGCCGGTTATTGTGATTACACGACGCTACTGGGCGAATAACTTGACGAAGATCACCGCAAAAAAGTTCTAAGAACTTCACTGATTAACCCGTAACATCGAGAGTACAAACAATAAGAGCAGCAACAGGGAAGTGATGGAAGCTAAGTGGTTAACGAGGCGGGCTGACAACCTGCGTGTGCCGTTTTCGATCCCACTTCGTTGTACGCTTTCATTTAGGAACGTTGCCAACCTTCACGTAAATCCTCCCTTCTATAAAAAAAAAAATAGATATTGTGGATACGAATGCAAACAAAAATCATAATCATGAATGATGCTCAAGAAATAAAACAAACAAACAACAGCGATAATGCAACGATTTGGAATCTGTGCCTTATTTAACTCCCTTTCTGGTTTAACCAATCAGGGGCAATTTCTTAGATGGCTGAGTGCCTAACAAGAGATTATAAAAATAATAACCACTGTGTGCTTCAATTTGCTGCGTGACTGACAATTCATCAACCACATTACTGTGACCAACCACAAAACCCTTCTCTTGACCTAACCCTAATTCTAATCCTAACCCAACCACAAAACCCTTTCTTTTGAGATGCACCGTTACTTCCTTTGGGCCTTCGGTTCAACTTCGAAGAAAAGATTCAAGAATTTAACATAATGATCGCCAGACACACGTATAAAGACAGCGAGAACTTGAATGCCTATTGGAGAGAACTTGCATGCCTATTGAAGAGAACTTGAATGCCTATTGGAGAGAACTTGAATGCCTATTGGAGAGATTTTGAATGGCTACTGAATATATCTTGAATGCATACTGGAGAGAATTTGAATGCGTATTAGAGAGATTTTGAATGGCTACTGAATATATCTCGAATGTCAACTGAAGAGAATTTGAATGCCTATTGGAGAGATTTGGAATGGCTACTGAATATATCTCGAATGTCAACGAGAGAATTTGAATGCCTATTAGAGAGATTTTGAATGGCTACTGAATATATCTCGAATGTCAACTGGAGAGAATTTGAATGCCTATTGGAGAGGACTTGAATGCCTATTGGAGAAAACTTGAATGCCTACTGGAGAGATTTTGAATGGCTACTGAATATATCTTGAATGCATACTGGAGAGAATTTGAATGCCTATTAGAGAGATTTTGAATGGCTACTGAATATATCTCGAATGTCAACTGGAGAGAATTTTAATGCCTATTGGAGAGGACTTGAATGCCTATTGGAGAAAACTTGAATGCCTACTGGAGAGATTTTGAATGGCTACTGAATATATCTTGAATGCATACTGGAGAGAATTTGAATGCCTATTAGAGAGATTTTGAATGGCTACTGAATATATCTCGAATGTCAACTGGAGAGAATTTGAATGCCTATTAGAGAGATTTTGAATGGCTACTGAATATATCTCGAATGTCAACTGGAGAGAATTTGAATGCCTATTGGAGAGGACTTGAATGCCTATTGGAGAAAACTTGAATGCCTACTGGAGAGATTTTGAATGCCTACTAGAGAGATATTGAATGGCTACTGCATATATCTTGAATGCATACTGGAGAGAATTTGAATGCCTATTAGAGAGATTTTGAATGGCTACTGAATATATCTCGAATGTCAACTGGAGAGAATTTGAATGCCTATTGGAGAGGACTTGAAGGCCTATTGGAGAAAACTTGAATGCCTACTGGAGAGATTTTGAATTCCTATTAGAGAGATTTTGAATGGCTACTGCATATATCTCGAATGTCAACTGGAGAGAATTTGAATGCCTATTGGAGAGGACTTGAATGCCTATTGGAGAAAACTTGAATGCCTACTGGAGAGATTTTGAATGCCTATTAGAGAGATTTTGAATGGCTACTGAATATATCTCGAATGTCAACTGGAGAGAATTTGAATGCCTACTGGAGAGAACTTGAACGTCTACTGGAGAGATTTTGAATTCCTATTGGAGAGAATTTGAGTGCCTATTGGAGAGAACTATAATACTTAATTGGGAGAACTTGTAATTTCTATTAGACAAGAAAGTACTTGAATTTCTATTAGACAATACCATCGAGTGTCTAAGGTCTCTCTTCACAAGGGGTTTCTGGACAAGTTGGCACGAGGATACGTTTCCCTAGAAGTAAACCTTGACCAAATATTCAAAATCACATAATATTCGCCGCCCAAATAAGATCTCCTCGGTATTGCCAACCCACACTATTTTTTTTTCAAAAAAATGGTGCATTGCAATTACCACCAACTTTAATGCACACAACTTGTCAGGAATTCAATGAACCAACTCTGCTTCTGACGCACGTCAACGACAGAAGGTGTTTTCTTAGTTTCATACCGTCAACATCTACAACAGCGATGAAGTTTTCATGTCTTGAAGGCATGTTCAGTTATCATAGCAATGTAATTTATAATTTCCTCTGATCCATTCGGGCGGAATAAAAATAGGAGGCATTACGTTTAGAACGCCACTCATAAAGCAATGCAGAACACTATTATGATAAAGCACTCCTAGTAATCTTAGTCACGGTCTGTCACTAGTTGAACTGCTTCTAAATGTATGCATTTAAAGCCAGTAATTTTAACTGCTTTTATTGTTTTTGTGCATGTTGATAAAGTTAGAATTTTACAAACAACTCGCGAAGATGGTGTTCCCCCGAATGATCTGGTCTGCATGAAGTCTTCCCCTTTCGTGGTAGCTATTCGTTAGCTTGCAGGATTGCAGGTGTTTACACCTGACAACGAATGTAGAAAAACCCAATGGTTGCATACGAAGCCGGGTAAGGTTTGGCCCTTAATTTTCAAAGGAAAGAACCAACGTTGCCACTCTCTTTAATTTAATTTATTATCGGTTTCGCACCGAACACATCTCAGAGACAGAGACAACCAGACACCACCAGACCCTGATGTAGACTTATCTTGGATTTTCACCATACCTATCTATAATGGGTGGCCCTGTCATGAACCGCAGTGGCAGACAGCGTTCTGATTTTACTAGGTTGGTATCAAGATTTCTCTCAGGGAAGAAGGTTTGGATCCTAGGGGGTGGGGCGCTGAAGAACAGCGTAGTTTTAAAAAAATCGGTAACCTAAGTGTTATATGGCAAAATTCAGATATATTATATCCGGAAATGAGCTCTTGTCATTTCGTCAGGATGTGCTGCTAAAATGCCGCATAGCACAAGCAGGCATTCTTAGTAATAAAAAAAAAAAAAAAAAAAAAAAAGGGGGAGGGGCTGTCCCCACATCGTTCTTTGTTTATGTTGCCCTTTGCAACTACAGAAACGTGTCTTGAAGTCTCTTTTAAGGCGCAGTCCCCAGTCAACAAACATCGAACCATTCGATAATACATGAATCGAATCTGCTTGTTTAAACAGTTTTATTTCAGTTCATGTGATCGTCGATGGAGGACGTCTCCTCATCATCAACCCAAATTTTAAAAGCCCCGTAATCGGAAACTGAGAGCTGTCTATTTCTCGCCTTTATTTTCGGCTGGTTTTAATAGCTTCGCTCGAAATTGGACAGAAAAAAAGTCACATTTTATTTCCTTCAATTTACCAAAGTCTATAGACAAACCTTTATTGCTTTAAACGCTTATTTAAATGCTACGTGCCAACAGTTATTTCCAGCAGAAACGGCTCCTCTCTCCACTTTTCCTCAGTCCCCCCTCTCCCTCTCTCCTCTCTCTCTCTCTCTCTCTCTCTCTCTCTCTCTATATATATATATATATATATAAAAGTCA
>NC_136511.1:537500-565000 GCF_053919585.1 Euprymna scolopes
GGATGTGCATGCGAGTGTGCCTTGAATTTCATGTTTTTGTGTGTTGATATTAGGCTCTGTTCAGGAGTGAATCTTGTGATGAAGTTTTTTTCCTGTGTAAGTAAATAAAAATAATTGTCTGTTTGGAAGATTGGCATTATTTTGAAGCTGTTTCCACTGCATGTGTGTACGTGTTTTGAAACATAGAGGTGTCTGTTATCTGCAATTTTGATGTTGCTCTTATGTAAGGCCACTCTATTGCTGAAATTTTTGATGGCGCCTATGTAGGATTTGTTGCATGCTGTGCATCTTAGTACATATACTACATTTCTGGAGGTGCAATTTAGATCCTTTTTTATTTTGAATGTTTGTGCTGGGTTTTTGAATGTGTATGTGTTACCTTCTATTATTATGTCACATACTCCACATCGCGGTTTGTTGCATTTTGTAACCATTTTTGTAGTCTGTGGAACGAGTTTTGAGGAAGTTAGGATGTGTTTTAAGTTTTTGGGTTGGCGTTTGCTTTTTATTATTTTTGTTGTTTTAAGTATGTTGTTTAGTTTGTCGTTCTGATTGAGGAGGATAAGGTTTTTTGTTATCTGTGTGAATAGTTCTGAGTTGTTTTTGTTGTGTGTAGAGACGTATGCTAAGATTTGTTTGTTTTGGGATTCTTAGTTGGTCTATTGGAATTTTTTCAGCCAGTTCAATACCTTTCTGTATTAGTGGTAGTGGATATCCTCTTTTCCGCAGTGTTATTTGTAGTTCATTCAATCTAGTCGAACGGAAGTGTCTGTCTGTTACTATGGTGCAGACTCTACGTGCTAGGGAGTAGGGTATTGATTTTAGACAGTTTTTAGGATGGTGGATTTTGAAGTGGAGGTATTGTTGAGTGTCTGTGGGTTTGTGGTAGATGTCTGTGATTATGTTGTTGTTTTTGATTGTTACTAGGATGTCTAGGAAAGGTAGTTATGTGGGGCTTTGTTCTAGTGTGAAGTTTATTTTTGGGTGTGGATTTTGTAGCAAAGTGTGGAGTTCTTGGATATCCCCCATGTGGTTCTCCAGAGGATAAAACAGTCGTCTAGGTATCTTTTCCAAGATTTTATGAAGTGTTTTTATATTGTGCCCGTACTTTTGCTCTATCCTTTCATAAAGGTTCTCTTCTAGGAAGGCGAGTGTAATGGTGGCATATGTCGGTGCCATTTTAGTACCCATTGCCGTGCCTAGTATTTGGATGTAGTTGTCTTTATTGAATTGGAAGGAGTTGTTATTGAGGATTATGTCGATGCTATCAATCACGAATTGTTTATTGAATCTGGGGTATAAAGTCTGTGCATGTTTGTCAATCCAATATGCGATAGCTTCTTTTCCTAGATTGTGTGGGATATTGCTATATAGGCTGCTAACATCGAATGTAGCTAGTATTGTCCCATCATCTACTGTTTGTGGTAGGGAGCTAAGGAAGTGTGTGTCATCTCTTACAAAACTTCTGACTAGATTTGTGAAGGGCTGTAATAGTATATCTAATAGGTTGCTAAGTCTGCTTGTTGGGCATGATGGTCCTGCTACTATGGGTCTGAATGTGAGGTCGTTGAGGTTTTGGGTGCTTATGTACTCCGACTTTTGTATGTTGATGGCATGTCTTACCTGGTTAGATTTGTATATATATATATATATATATATATGTATACATATATATATATATATATATATATATATATATATATATATATATATATATATATATACGTGTGTGTTTGCATGTGTGTGTGTTTCAGCTGTGATTTCAGTCGAAAATCAACGTTATCAGACCAAGTCTAAACTCGTTTTGAAATGTGATAGAAATCGCAGCTGAAACATGTATGCACATATGTAGCCAATAATGTCTGCATAAATAATGAGTGAATCTTGGATTTCCTATTGGGAGCGTTGTAACTCTCGTTTCTCTTATTTTGTCTTTCAATTCTCATATACCATGGTCGATGTTTCTGACAAAGTGGAAAGAATTGCTGTTTACTTCTCAGACGTACTGTTTACTGATGTTTGACTTTGACGTACCATTTTTTCAATTAGCTTCTTGCATTAAGTGGCTTCATGCCTTGTGTGGAGCATTTATCATACACGCAGATACGAGCACACGTACGCGCGTGCGCGCGCACACACAATTTTTTTTCTATGGCGTCGAATGGTCCAGGGTCGCCTGACGAAGTGTCATTGACTGAAACAGATGGCTGTTTGTAGCGACCATATGTCACTGTTTAATAATAATAATAATAATAATAATAATAATAATAATAATAATAATAATAATATATATATATATATATGCGTGTGTAACTATATATATTATATAATTTCGTGTTATAGGAAAAACACAGTGCTGAATTTCTTGTACAAGAGTGTATACTTGTATTTATTTCAATTGATCCTATAAACGTCTATGATATTTTATCGATACCATCGGTTTCACGGAATTAGTATAACTATAAAATCTAACTAGATTTTCAGTTGATATTTTGAAAGTGTACGCCATTTTTTCATAGCGGTTTACTATCAAAACAGCGACTGAAAAATCAGTTAAATTCGAAAAGCTTCGTGAAACCGAAGGTATCGATGGATGACTATACCAACCCATGATGCCAATTGAAATTATGAATATCTAAAACGACTTTTTACGCTGCCATTTATGCACGAAGCAGTATTTATATATTCCTCGGACTTTTGGCTAGGCACAAAGTGTAGTATCTGTTCTTATACTACACTTTACCTTTTCTGTCCTTGGTCAATGGGGAAGAAATCCTTCATGACTTAGACAATTTTTGTTTTTGTTCCTATCCAGAGGGCTCTTTTTGTGGGAGCTGGATTTTCCTCACATCAAAAACCTGCCCTCGTGGGAAGGCAAATAATTAGGAGCAGTATTTATTAGAGAAGCTCCGCGACGTCGTAATTGAAGAATGGAGGAGCATTCCAGTAGCTACATGTGAAGCTCTGGTAAATTTCATGCCCAGGAGAGTAAAGCCAGTTTTGAATAACGATGGTGGCCACACAAAATTTTGAGAGTTGACACGTTGTATGTTAATATTGACAACTTTTCGTAAGGGGTGTACTCACTTTTGTTGCCAGGGGTTTAGCGTTTAATAACTATATGTTTAGTTATTTGGAGGGAAAATAAATTAACTCTGTTATATAGCTGCAGACAGAAGGAATCGGTGGATGATCATACTAACGCATGATGCCAATTGAAATTATATATATCTAAAACGAATTTTTTGTTTGCCGTTTATGCACGAAACATTATCTATATATATAAGCGAACATGTATGTATGTATGTGTGTTCGCTTTTTCTGTATGTCTACAAAAGTTTTTTTCAGAGAAGCGGTCGGTCGGTTCACAACTTCTTAAAACTTTTTATATGACATATAAATCGTAATATCTCACAGTTGACAACGGAGCTCGCCTGTCTATTAAATTTGCTCGACTTCGGGAAGATAAATATTCAACATTTGTCGCTCGCCGCATGTGAGTTAGTCTTTTTCCTATAACATCTTGGGAAAATAAAAATAAAAAAAAGCGTTCCCGCAGTAAATAAAATACTATCCCGCAGTCAAACTTGACCTGATTAAGTCATTAAAACGTGCACCTGCCAAATCCAAGTAACTAAATAAATTCAAACGTGCTTCCGTTAATATCTCGCGGTGGCCCAATGATTAAAACAGTCGCGTTTTTTTTTTTCACATTTTAATTTACAACTTTGCTTCAAGGCTTCTGGTTCGATCCACATACTTACCTACCAAAACATTTTTTTTATTTTACCTCCCCCCCCCCGGAGTTTTGATTTACCCAAAACCACACACACTTCCAAACACCTGGACAACGCCGGGTATCCCTCGCTAGTTTATATATAAATCCAACATATCAATATCAAGTCTGGTCTGTGGTCCTTCAATAGTGTGTTAGGATCTTTTTGTTTTAATTTGTCAACCCTGTCGCTAATTCGTAAGTTATCTGTTATATTCTTGCTTTCCAGGCTAATTTCCTCAATAATATCTCGACCGACCACCTGTTTGAAACATTAGCATGTCCAGTGTTGTGACCATTTAAATTTATTTATATCAATAAAAATATATCATGCACTTGCTTTTAGTTAGCATTCTTAAACCATTTACTGTAAATATTGGGCATAACACAATAATCAATAGAGATTTGCCCTGTAATGATAAATACGAAAATTGTATAAAAAAACACATTTAAGCATATATTTAGATTGGACAACGTCAGGAGGCCTACTATATATATATATATATATATATATATATATATATATATATATATATATAGAGAGAGAGAGAGAGAGAGATATATATAGTTATATAATATAAAGCTGAATGTGTGTGTGTGTGTGTGTGTATGTTTGTGTGTATGTGTCTGGTCACGAATAGGCTCCTATATGGTTGACTGATGTATCGAGCCACAGGAATGGGTATGTTTGATCTGGCAGAACGGTGGTTCATTAAAATTGTGGGGTCTGTATTTGCGCCTGGTCCACAAAGTATGGAAATAAAAAAATTTAAAGATTAAAAAAAAAACGTTTACAAGGTTTTTTGATATAGATGTACATAATAATACTTTGATAAGTATGTTTTAACTTAAATAGGGATGGTATAATAAAATTGTGGGGTATGCGTTCGCGGCTGGCTTTCATAGAATGGAAATAGGCACAAACTTTAATAAAGACTTTTCATATCTATCTGCGTAAGTATACTTTGATAATTATGTTTCAGTTTGAAGAAATATGGTATAATAAAATTATGGGGTGTTCGTTCGCGCCTGACCCCCATAAAATATATATACTAGCATTTTGGCCCGGCGTTGCCCGGGTGTTTTGAGGTGTATGCTGAGCAAAAAAAAAAAAAAGGTCAATTTTTTAAAATTTGACCCCTATTATACCCCTTAACATTTATTGTTTTGGGCTCAAATTGAGTTATTAAGTTAGATCCATATCCGAGGAACCTATATCTAAATTTCAAGTGTTTATACCCAAAATTGTCGGAGGAGTTTGGTAGAGTTCTCAAAGGTTTAATTGTTGAACTTTGACCCTTTAACAGCCAAATTTCTGGCCGAAAATCGATTACAAAGTTTTTCCCAAATCTCAGTAGTCAGTAGACCAAATTTTGAGTCTGTTGACTAAAAATTGACAGAGGTATTGCGTAGGGAAATGTACACACAGACACACAGAGAGACACTTTCACTGTTGTATATATATGTATAGTGTATCATATTTCCTATATATATATATATATATATATACACTGTATCACATTTCTTCAAATATTTAAGTATATCTTTTCATGGGACAAGACTGAAAAAAATGATTTTTTGACACAATGAAAAGTAGTCTGTCTGCAGCTATATAACAGATTTAATTTATTTTCCCTCCAAATAACTAAAAATATAGTTATTAAACGCTACATCCCTGGCAACAAAAGTGAGTACACCCCTTACGAAAATTTGTCAATATTAATATACAACATGTCAACTCTCCAAATTTTGTGTAGCCACAATCATTATCCATGCTGCACTTCTATTTCTTGTTCTTTTTCAGTGGAGGAGAAATCCTTCACGACTGAGACAATTTTTTTATTTTTGTACCTTTTCTCCACGTTAAAAAACGACCCTGGTGTCTAACTCTGTCCCGTGGGGAGGCATAGTAAATAGGTACTCTCCTGGGCATGGAATTTACCAGAGCTTCACATGTAGCCACTGGAATGCTCTTCCACTCTTCAATTACGAAGTCGAGGAGCTGGCGGATATTTGAGACGTCTGCTGACGTGAGATGTTCTATTAGGTTCAAGTGGGAGACATGGTTGGCCAGTTCATCACCTTCACCCTCAGCCTCTCTAGTAAAGCAGTGATTGTCTTGGATGTGTATTTTGGGTCATTTTCATGATGGAACACTGCTCTGCGACTCAGCTTCTGGAGGGAGGGGATCATGCTCTGCTGCAGTATTTGTCAGTACATGTTGGAGCTCATGTTTTCCTCAATCTAATGTAACTCTCCAATACCTGTAGCACTCATGCAGCCGCAGACCATGAAATTCCTACCACCAGGCTTGACTATGGGCATGACACACCTTGGGACTGCTGGCGACGTAGATGTGTTACTATCAATTCAAGAGCGGTTCGGTTCTAGGGTCAATTGAGGGAACGGCTTTCTATTGTTTTTAACAAATGTCTGTCTGAATTAAAAAATGCTGCCTAAATACACGCAATATATATATATATATATATATACATATATATATATATATATATATTCACAGGAAACATGAATTGGAAAAATTATATTGGACACATTGCCAGGGCCGCTGCGAAAAAGGTAGGCTCTCTATACCGTGCTAGAAAACTACTGACACCTGAAAGTATCCCGTACCTCTATAAGGCTACCATTCGCCCATGTATGGAGTATTGCTGTCACATTTGGGCTGATGCATCTGCTGCTAGTCTCTCGCTCCTAGACAAGGTTCAAAAGAGAGTCGCCAATCTGATAGGCCCTGAACTGGCATCTAAGCTTCAGCCTCTGTCTCATCGACGAAACGTTGCATCCCTCTGCCTGTTCTACAAGTATTTTAATGGTGAATGCTCTGATGAACTGTAGACACTTGTGCCCCCACAACGTAGACACCCTCGACAAACCCGACAGGCAGTTAAATCCCACCCCAAACAGTAGAGATCTCTAAATGTAAAAAATCTTTCTACTCCAGTAGTTTCTTCCCCAGAACCGCTAGACTTTGGAATTCCATTCCAGGTCCCTGCTTCCGTAACTGTACTGACATGCAGAAGTTCAAGTGTAACGTGAATCGACATCTTGCTGCCCAAATCCCAACATAGTGCCCCAGCAGTTGCTGCCCCTGATAGTAGCCCCCTACACCAAAGTGGCAATGTGCCTTGTTTGGTGTGAATATATATATATATATATATATATATATATATATATATATATATATATATATATATATATATATATAATTATTTTTTTACTATAATAATTAAATACCTACAGACACTAGTGTTTCATCCTTTCGGGATTCTTCAGTGCAGGGTGTCACGATTACTACCAGTCGAACGATTCGAACCCCGCGACACGAGACATCTCTGGCTCGATTAGCGGAGGCCGTATCCATTCGGCTACTATTAACCGTGTGAAATAGCGTTGAATTTTAAACATTTTAATTTAAATGTTCATTACGTCAGACAGACAGTGATCAAATCGTTATACGATGATCTACGCATATATATATATATATATATATATATATATGAGCAAACAGTTAATAAAATATGTTAAAAACACTTTGAAATGAGTTAAAAACATATTTAATCTGAAAAGGAAACATATATATATATATATATATATATATATATATATATATATATAGAGAGAGAGAGAGAGAGAGAGAGAGAGAGAGAGATTGAATGACAAAAGTCTATATTCCCAAGTTCTTGATTTTGAACATTTTACAATTTATTCCTTTAATTCAGTTGACATTTACAATTCTTGACAGTATCTGTTTCGTAGCACAAAATCAATCACTTAATTATTATATCAGTTAGTGAATGTTTTTTTTTGCCCTTAACTCATCAGAAGAAATAGAAACAATCAATCCATCCAAAGGAAATAAAATGCGTTTTGACATGATTAAAATCTGAAAATTGGAAGAGAAGCTGTAAATACCTAATAATATGTTTACATCACGCCATTTTGAATTCATAAATTGTAATATGGCCAACATCATGAACTTTGAAATCTAGATTTTTGTCATTCATTCATTATATAGCTTTGTAATTACATTGAGCTTCTTAAATAAGGATTGGTATATAGCATACAGAAATAAAATATATTTGCACAGAAATATATATATATATATATATATATATATATATATATATATATATATATCCACATACAGTACTGTTTCGCTATATATATATATATATATATATATATATATATATATATATATATATATATATATATATATATATATATATATTAGCATTTCAGCCCGGCGTTGCCCGGGTGTTTGGATGTGTATGTTGAGCAAAAAAAAAAAAAAAGTGGTAGTAGGAAGGCAGGCTCGAACCCGTACCGCAAAGGAGGAAAAGAACGGGGTAAAACCTAACGTTTATGCTGTTACGACCACCGCCAAACCGGAAGCGACATTTTTTTAAATTAAGGCTAGACAATCTAAAGGAGAGGATAATTTTCAAAAATATCGGCGAAAAAAGTGACCCCCCCTTGTAGAAAAGTGCCTAGTTGAAGGGGAAGATATTAATGTTTTTAGCCAATTTTTCGATAATTGTCGAATGAAAGGTCGAATTTTAAAACGATATTTATCTCGGTAAAATCCGTCGCCTCTATTGAGACTTTAAGGCATACATGCAAAAATACATACATACATTTATATATTGGTAACTAAAATTTTTTGACCCAAACTGATGAAAAAGCTTGCCCTATCTTTGAATACCCTTTATGTAAAACTAGCGAGATGTTGCCCGTTTGTTTGTAGGTGTGTGTGGAAACTCCGGGGGTGGGAGTGGGGGTTAAAAAAAAGTAAGTATGAGGATCGAACCCGAACCCTTGAGGCAAAGTTGTAAATTAAAGTGTGACAAAAAAACAAAACAAAAAAAAACGTGCGACGTTAACCATTGACCCACCGCTAGATGCTAACGGCAGTATGTTTGAATTTATTTAGTTACTTGGATCTGGCAGGTGCCCGTTTTAATGAGTTAATGAGGTCCAGTTTGACTGCGGGATTTTTATTTTCCAAAGATGTTATAGGAAAAAGACTAACCTACATGCGGTGAGCGACAAATGTTGAATATTTATCGTCCCGAAATCGAGCAAATTAAATAGACAGGCAAGCTTCGTTGTTAACTATGAGATATTACGATTTATATGTGATATAAAAAGTTTGAAAAAGTTGTGAAGCGACCGACCGTTTCTCTGAAAAAAGCCTTTTGTAGACATACAGAAAAGCGAACACACATACATAATACATTCATACATACATACATACATACATACATTTTCGCTTTTATATTTATAGATTTCAAATATTTAGACCAGAAATTGTCTGAGTAATTTGGAAGAGACCGCAGAGGTCAATTTGTTTTTAAACTTTGACCCCTATTATGACCCTTTAAAATTTATTGTTTTGGGCTCAAATCAAGTTATTAAGATCCATGTCCAAGGAACCTATGTCTAAAATTTCAAGTGCGTAGACCCAAAATTGTCTCAAAGGTCAACTCGTTGAACTTTGACCCCTTAATCGCCAAATTTCTGGCCAAAAATCGATCACATTGCTTTTCCCAAATCTCAGTACCATGTATATCAAATTTCGAGTCTGTAGACTAACAACTGACTGAGTTATTGCGTAGGGAAATTTACACAGACACACACAGACACGTTCACTTTTATAGATATATAGATATATATATATTGCAAAATGTTATCGTGTACTGGATATTCTTCTATGTTATTAATACAAAGAACGTTGAACTTTATTGTTTTGCCTCGTCTGTGTGTAATATTTCGAAACGGGTCAGACGAGGGCGTACATTTCGAATTTTTATTTTGCTATGGTTACGCCATAAGTTGCATGATCATAGACGATCTACTTGCCAGAATATGTGTTACCATCCGTCCGCGGTCAGCAAGAATCTGGGATTATCCAATTGAAAATAAATCGATACATTACACAATGTGATTCTTTTGAGGTGTTTGTTTAACGAAAGCAACAGCGAAATAAATCTACCCGATACGCACGGTAAGCTTCGATAACACCGCATTCGATTCTCAATCGAGGAGTCTTGTTCTTGCTCGCCGGATTGAAACGGTTCCACACAAAAAGATGCCATAACCGCGACGATCATGTGTTTGTTGACTTTGCAGAGGGATAGAAATTTTTCAGGCTGTGATGATCCCACTGTCCGGACTTCGGCAGTAGCGATTGCTTAACGCTCAGTTCGTTTTCCTCTAAATATAATAACATGGACAGAGGAAATCCTATAATAATTGGAGGATTTGCGGAACATATGCAAACACATTTAAATCCTGAGCCAAACCAATTGATATATATATATATATATATATATATATATAGTAATTTATAAAATATATATGGCGATAAATATTGAATTCATTCAAGAAAGTATCGCTAACAAAACACACACACACACACACACACACACACATATATATATATATAGAAGTAGGACTTATAGGAAACGATTCGGATACTTATAAAGTAAGTAATAGTAATTTAGATAGTATTATTTTGAATAATAGTATTATTAATGAAAAAGTAGGATTAAAGTTAGAAGATAAACACAAAAATCTTCCATGTATGTATTGGATACCTAAAATGCATAAAAATCCAGTTGGGGCTAGATTTATTGTAGGTTCAAAGACGTGCATCACTAAACCTCTAAGTAAAGCTATATCTAAAATATTTAAATTAATTATAAATCAAATAAATAATTTTCACCTGAAAAGTAAATTCTATAGTAATATAAATCTATTTTGGGTAGTAAATAATTCCAAACCAGTGAAAGAAAAATTAGATAAAATAAATTCCAGAATAAAAGCAAAATCTATAGCTACTTATGATTTTAGTACGCTATATACTAAAATTCCGCACGAAAAACTTATAAAAGAATGAAATGATACTGTAGATTTGGCTTTTCAAGGTGGAAAAGGTAAATATATAGACTTTTCAAACTCTAATGCTTTCTGGTGTAAAAATAAAAATAGCAAAACTAGTATTTCTAAAGGTATTTTAAAAATGCTTGTAAGTCATCTTATTAAAGAATGCTATTTTCAAATAGGAAATAAAATATTACTCCAAACGATAGGTATCCCAATGGGATTGGATCCGGCACCATTTTGGGCAAATTTGTATTTACATAGACTCGAGTATATATATATGTCATCATTATTAAAAACAGATATATCTAAAACATATAACTTTCATGGGTGTAGGAGATTTATAGATGACCTTATATGCATAAACGATAATGATGAATTCGAAAAAAAATAAACATCTTATATATCCAAACGAACTAAAATTAAATTGTGAACATAGAGGACAACAGGCTACATTTCTGGATTTAGATATAAAAATTGAGAATGGAATTTTTCTTTATAAAATATTTGATAAAAGAAACGCTTTCCCCTTTAAAATAGTACGTATGCCCCATAAGGATAGCACCTGCCCCGTTTTTGTGTTTTATGGAACCATTATGTCAGAGTTTTTGAGAATAGCTCGCGTTACTCTAAAATTAACAGATTTCATACCACCAGTTTCTAGCTTAGTAATAAGGATGATAAAACAAGGTGGAGATAAAAATAAAATATTTAAACAGTTAAATAAAGCATTTGTTCGTTATCCTGATGCTTTTGAATCGTTTAAGATAAACCAGACTATATTGATAAAGGAAATCCAAAACTAATGTATAAATGGATTTATAATTACATATAATAAATTTATATAGTTAAAAAAAAAAAAAATGTATATATGTATATATGTAAAAATGTATATATGTATATATGTAAAAATAAAATATTTTTAACCTTTATATATCTAATTTTAAATAAATAAGAATGTAAATATACAAACTACTAACTATACGGCGACGGGTGATAAGTAGTTAAATGGATTAATCCAAATCTTATAAATACAAGACTGATAAATTAAAAAATTAAAAAATGTATCCATTTCAAATGGATAGTACCAGTCAAGGATCCGTCACTTGACACTCAGCCCAACAGGTGAGGGGCCGGAGACCGGCCCAGCACCTGTTGGACTGAGGTACACCGCCTGGGTAATACCTAGGAGGTCCACCCTCCCAGGCCTTGCCACTGGGCTTTCCGGTGGGGCAAGTTTATTGCTTGCTGCCTGAGGCGCCCCGACCGGGGAATGCCGACGGGGTTACTCAGGCAATTTTTAAAATTGCAGGAGTGCCCCTCCTTTAGGGGAGCCTGCTAGGTTACCACTTTCCGGCCTTGTGCCACATTTTGCTGAGTGGACAGCAAATAAATATAATCCATCTCAAATGGATAGTACCAGTCAAGGATCCGTCACTTGACACTCAGACCAACAGGTGAGGGGCCGGAGACCGGCCCAGCACCTGATGGACTGAGGTACACCGCCTGGGTAATATCTAGGAGGTCCACCCTCCCAGGCCTTGCCACTGGGCTTTCCGGTGGGGCAAGTTTATTGCTTGCTGCCTGAGGCGCCCCGACCGGGGAATGCCGACGGGGTTACTCAGGCAATTTTTAAAATTGCAGGAGTGCCCCTCCTTTAGGGGAGCCTGCTGGGTTACCACTTTCCGGCCTTGTGCCACATTTTGCTGAGTGGACAGCAAATAAATATAATCCATCTCAAATGGATAGTACCAGTCAAGGATCCGTCACTTGACACTCAGACCAACAGGTGAGGGGCCGGGGACCGGCCCAGCACCTGTTGGACTGAGGTACACCGCCTGGGTAATACCTAGGAGGTCCACCCTCCCAGGCCTTGCCACTGGGCTTTCCGGTGGGGCAAGTTTATTGCTTGCTGCCTGAGGCGCCCCGACCGGGGAATGCCGACGGGGTTACTCAGGCAATTTTTAAAATTGCAGGAGTGCCCCTCCTTTAGGGGAGCCTGCTAGGTTACCACTTTCCGGCCTTGTGCCACATTTTGCTGAGTGGACAGCAAATAAATATAATCCATTTCAAATGGATAGTACCAGTCAAGGATCCGTCACTTGACACTCAGCCCAACAGGTGAGGGGCCGGAGACCAGCCCAGCACCTGTTGGACTGAGGTACACCGCCTGGGTAATACCTAGGAGGTCCACCCTCCCAGGCCTTGCCACCGGGCTTTCCGGTGGGGCAAGTTTATTGCTTGTTGCCTGAGGCGCCCCGACCGGGGAATGCCGACGGGGTTACTCAGGCAATTTTTAAAATTGCAGGAGTGCCCCTCCTTTAGGGGAGCCTGCTGGGTTACCACTTTCCGGCCTTGTGCCACATTTTGCTGAGTGGACAGCAAATAAATATAATCCATTTCAAATGGATAGTACCAGTCAAGGATCCGTCACTTGACACTCAGCCCGGCAGGTGAGGGGCCGGAGACTGGCCCAGCACCTGTTTGACTGAGGTACACCGCCTGGGTAATACCTAGGAGGTCCACCCTCCCAGGCCTTGCCACCGGGCTTTCCGGTGGGGCAAGTTTATTGCTTGTTGCCTGAGGCGCCCCGACCGGGGAATGCCGACGGGGTTACTCAGGCAATTTTTAAAATTGCAGGAGTGCCCCTCCTTTAGGGGAGCCTGCTGGGTTACCACTTTCCGGCCTTGTGCCACATTTTGCTGAGTGGACAGCAAATAAATATAATCCATTTCAAATGGATAGTACCAGTCAAGGATCCGTCACTTGACATTCAGCCCAACAGGTGAGGGGCAGGAGACCGGCCCAGCACCTGTTGGACTGAGGTACACCGCCTGGGTAATACCTAGGAGGTCCACCCTCCCAAGCCTTGCCACTGGGCTTTCCGGTGGGGCAAGTTTATTGCTTGCTGCCTGAGGCGCCCCGACCGGGGAATGCCGACGGGGTTACTCAGGCAATTTTTAAAATTGCAGGAGTGCCCCTCCTTTAGGGGAGCCTGCTGGGTTACCACTTTCCGGCCTTGTGCCACATTTTGCTGAGTGGACAGCAAATAAATATAATCCATTTCAAATGGATAGTACCAGTCAAGGATCCGTCACTTGACACTCAGCCCAACAGGTGAGGGGCCGGAGACCAGCCCAGCACCTGTTGGACTGAGGTACACCGCCTGGGTAATACCTAGGAGGTCCACCCTCCCAGGCCTTGCCACCGGGCTTTCCGGTGGGGCAAGTTTATTGCTTGTTGCCTGAGGCGCCCCGACCGGGGAATGCCGACGGGGTTACTCAGGCAATTTTTAAAATTGCAGGAGTGCCCCTCCTTTAGGGGAGCCTGCTGGGTTACCACTTTCCGGCCTTGTGCCACATTTTGCTGAGTGGACAGCAAATAAATATAATCCATTTCAAATGGATAGTACCAGTCAAGGATCCGTCACTTGACACTCAGCCCAACAGGTGAGGGGCCGGAGACGGGCCAGCACCTGTTGGACTGAGGTACACCGCCTGGGTAATACCTAGGAGGTCCACCCTCCCAGGCCTTGCCACCGGGCTTTCCGGTGGGGCAAGTTTATTGCTTGTTGCCTGAGGCGCCCCGACCGGGGAATGCCGACGGGGTTACTCAGGCAATTTTTAAAATTGCAGGAGTGCCCCTCCTTTAGGGGAGCCTGCTAGGTTACCACTTTCCGGCCTTGTGCCACATTTTGCTGAGTGGACAGCAAATAAATATAATCCATTTCAAATGGATAGTACCAGTCAAGGATTCGTCACTTGACACTCAGCCCAACAGGTGAGGGGCCGGAGACCGGCCCAGCACCTGTTGGACTGAGGTACACCGCCTGGGTAATACCTAGGAGGTCAACCCTCCTAGGCCTTGCCACTGGGCTTTCCGGTGGGGCAAGTTTATTGCTTGCTGCCTGAGGCGCCCCGACCGGGGAATGCCGACGGGGTTACTCAGGCAATTTTTAAAATTGCAGGAGTGCCCCTCCTTTAGGGGAGCCTGCTGGGTTACCACTTTCCGGCCTTGTGCCACATTTTGCTGAGTGGACAGCAAATAAATATAATCCATTTTAAATGTGGAAATTGATGAATCGCACAGGTAAGAAATTCATTTTTATACTATGAAAAGGTTAGTAATTACAATTAAGAATAGGAAATTGGAAAAAAATTTTTGTAACTTGTCTTCTTCCTAAGATTAAGGGTGGTGGTGTTTGATCAACACTGCTGGGGAGCCATGATGTAATACACTGTTTTGTTTTTAAATCCCCGAAACAGTGTTTCATGGTAAACAACTGATGATCCCTTGAAAAATATAAAATATATATATATAAAAAAAAAAAAAAAAATTGGTATTATAGTAAATTTGAGAGTTGATGCAGTGATTGCAGGTGATTAAATGACTTACTGACTAGATGTTTTTTTAATGAATGATAAAAAATAATTTTTTGTGTGGTTTCAAATGTTAAAAAAGTCAAAGACTATATATATATATATATATATGAAATTATTCAAATTATTATGACAGGAAATACAACATATGATGTTTTCATTATATATTTAGTTGTCTTGATTTTAGGAAAATTTCATAAATTACTAACTAGCTCTACCTACGTATTGAGCACTGTTGAAGTAAATACTTAAAGTTTACGCATAAATCTATACTTTCGTATATTAAATTTATGTGAATAAATGAAGTAGTTATATATATATATATATATATATATATATATATATATATATATATATATATATATATATTATTTTAAAAATATAATTATCCACTGACACGTGTTTCGTCGTCCACGACTCATCAAATAAAAACATCTACGTAAAAGTGATACATTTAGTAGTCCGGCGAGGTTAGCACCGTGGTAGAGGTTTAGGCTTCCTATCACGAGGTGCCGCTTTCGAATCTCGCTAGATTCAGCCACTCTGATGAGTCGTGGACGACGAAACACGTGTCGGTGGATAATTATATTTTAAAAATAATATATATGTCGCTCCCCATTAAAAGGGGGTACCAGATTGGTCAATGGGAAAATTATTCCCAACAAGCATTTAGGTAAAAATTCACCTTCGTATAAATACTTGAATTCACTCAAGAAAGTATCGCTAACAAAAACAAATAAAAACATATATATATATATATGAAATTATTCAAATTATTATGACAGGAAATACAACATATGATGTTCTCATTATATATTTAGTTGTCTTGATTTTAGGAAAATATTGTATATATATATATATATATATATATATATATATATATATATATATATGAATAAAAGTAGGTATGATATTATGACGTATTAAAAAGGAAGAACAAGCACTTTTAAGAAATTGTCAACGTTTCGTTCCCATTTTCGGGGAACTTCTTCAGGAAATGATAAAGATAATTAAAGAAATTAAATATACCATGACGAGCAAGAAAGACCTTCGTGTCTTCCCCTTCTTAAAAGTTATATACCCTGCTAATCAAAAATTTAAGACCCCTTAAATATCTTTAAAAGGAAACCTTTTTTAAGGGTAGGTTTTAAACTCTTCAGACTTAAAGTTAACAATACTGCATAAAACTTATAAAAACAAAAAGGTACATTCCAAAAATTTTATTTAAACATTTGCTTTTTTATTAAATTAGGCTTTTTACACATTATCAAAATTATAAGACCAAGGGTATAAATTGTTAGATTTATGGTAATTCTAATGTTTTTAGTTCAGTTAGAGATTAGCAATCACTGTTTAAAGTTGTTACCATGCGTAAAGCCAGAAAACTAACCGAAGTTGTGTGCTCTCGAATTCTAGGATTCCATAAACAAGGTTTGTTACAGCGAGCGATAGCAGCTAAGGTAAATCGCAATAAAACTGTTATTTGCAACTTTCTAAAGAACACTGAGAATTATGGAAAAGCAAAATCTTCTCCTGCGTTGAGTAGGAGAATCAGATGGGTTGTTATGAATGACAGACGACTTTCTTCTAGTCAAATGAAGGCGGTTACAGATGCTGATTGCAGTCCAATCACCATCGGACGACGCTTACGAAAAAAAAGGCACGGTAAATAAAAAGCGTAAACAAATTCGTCGATTGCTTCCACGTCACAAAGTGGACCGCTTAAGATTTGCTCGTGAATACAAAACCTGGGACGATGATAAGTGGAAAAAAGTTCTGTTTTCTGATGGGGAAAATCACTTTAGATGGTCCTGATGGCTTCCAGCGATATTGGCATGACAAAAACATGCCCCTTGAATTTTTTTTTTCCACACGTCATAGTGGTGGAGGGTCCGTAATAGTATGAGGTGCCTTTTCTTACAGAGGGACGATGGAGCTCTAGGTGGTGCAGGGTCGTCAGAGAGCAGCTGGTTTTGTTAGCATGCTACAAAAAGCATCTTTGATGATGGAGGGTCATCGTTTGTGTGGAGATGGATGGTTATTCCAACAGGATAATGCTGCAATCCACACTGCAAGACGGACCTTGAGCTTTCTACAAGAAAATGGAGTCCATTTCTAGGGACATCCTGCATGCTCATCGGACTTGAACCCAATTGAAAATGTTTTGGAATGGATGATAAGAGAGGTTTATCGCAATGGCAAGCAATATTCAACAAAAATGAACTTCGTGAAGTCATCTTCAGAAACTGGAGCAGAATCCCCCGCACGTCAATGGAAACCCTTATTTCTAATATGCTCCAAAGAATTTTTGAAGTCATCAAAAGCAGTGGAAGTAGAACTCATTATTAAGTTTGATTGTTGAATGCTTTCATACATTTTGTCCAATTTAACAGAATTTTTATCTCTGGTCTTATAATTTTGATCATGTGTAAAAAAAAACCTAATTTAATAAAAATGTAAATTTTAAAAATAAATCTTTGGAATGTAGCCTTTTGTTCCTATAACATTTTAGATTGTAGTATTGATAACCTTAAGTTGGATGAGTTTAAAATCTATCCTAAAAAGTTTTTTTTTAAAAAGATTTTTAAGTCGGCTTAAATTTTTGATCAGCAATATATATATATATATATATATATATATATATATATATATATATAGACTTGTTAGTAATATACTGAATTTTTACTAGGTTCGTATAATTCAGGAAATTCACTGGGTTCGTATAATTCAGGAAATTTCTTTAAATAATGTTCTATTGTCAAAGTGTTTTTTTTCAAGAAATCTGAAGAAAGGCTGGTTATGTGAAAATTTTCAAACGTCATAATGCTTGAAATTGTCCAGCCGGTCTTGAAACAAATGTAACTTACAATGAAATACACTTTTTATTGTTACCAATTCTTTTTTTGAAGTCTTGGTTTTGTTAATAAAGTATATATATATATATATATATATATATATATATATATATACATACATACATACATACATATATATATATATATATATATATATATATATATATATATATATATATATATCTTACTTTGGAAAATGAAACAAATCATGTTTCCAGACAGTAGTTTAGAGAGTTCACAATATTTCACCTGCTTCCAACAATATTAGAAACGGATAGTGGAGGAGAAAGGCAGAAAAACAATGAAAGTGAGATAAAGTTATTAGTATAGAAACAAACAACATAATAGAGATATTCATCCACTTCCGGACAACGTCGAGTCAGTGGCGTAGCAATGGCGGGGCGGCGTTTCGGTCCGCCCCGCGCGCACGTTCCAGGGTCCGGCATTTTGATAGGGTAAAAAAAAGTAAATGAAAGCTAACAAAAAATCTGAAATGTTATACCGAAAAGGTTTTAAAACATCGGGACCTTTAGAGATATCGGAATCAGAAAAATGTGTCCCTATTTTATGAGTGGCACACGTCACGGGCGGCATTTTGAGAGATTAAAAATAGAAAATAGACAAAATAAATAAAAGCCAACAAAAAATCGGAATTTTTTTACCGAAAAGGTTGTAAAAAAATCAGAACTTTTGTAGGTCTCGGAATCAGAAAAATGTGTCCTTATTTTACGAGCGGCTCATGTCAGTGGGCGGCATTTTGAGGGGGTAAAAATAGAAAATAGAAAAAATTAATAAAAAATAAATCAAAAGCTAATAAAAGTTATAAGTTTTATACTGAAAAGGTCATAAAAATCGGAACTTTTGTGAGGTATCGGAATCAGAAAAATGTGTTCCTATTTTACGATCGGCCCATGTAAGGGGGGACGGCATTTTGAGGGAATAAAAATAGGAATGAGAAAAAATAAATAAAAGCTAACAAAATATCTTCCATTTTATACCGAAAAGGTTGTAAAAAAATTGGAACTTTTGAAGGTATTGGAATCGAAAAAATGCGTCCCTATTTTATGAGTGGCACATGTAAGGGGGCGGCATTTTGAGAAGTTAAAAATAGAAAATAGAATAAAATAAATAATAAAAATAAATAAAAGCTAACTAAAAATTAGTAATTTTATATCGAAAAGTTTGTAAAAAAATCGGAACTTTTGGAGGTATCGGAATCAGAAAAATATGTCCCTATTTTATGAATGGCACATGTAAGGGGGCGGCATTTTGAGAAGTTAAAAATAGAAAATAGAATAAAATAAATAATAAAAATAAATAAAAGCTAACTAAAAATTAGTAATTTTATATCGAAAAGTTTGTAAAAAAATCGGAACTTTTGAAGGTATCCGAATCAGAAAAATATGTCCCTATTTTACAAACAGCACATGCCAGGGGGTAGCAGTTTGTGTGGATAAAAATAAAAAAATAAATTAAAATAAATAAAAGCGAACAAAAAATTTGAAATTTTATACTTGTAAAAAAATCGGAACTTTTGGAGGTATCGTAATCGGAAAAATGTGTCCCTAATTTACTATTCCAAAACCGATTGTTTTAAATTTTTAAGTTAATTTTTCATTATTGGTACTAATGATAAATATTTATTGTTTTTAAATTATCACCAAAACTAAAATGATAATAACATCCAAATACGATGTAAATTTATTTTATTTGTAAAACAAAGTTTTAAATAGTTGCATAAATTCTCTAGGTAATCTTTCAAAGAAAGCAGTTGATTTACATGTTCCAAAAAATGTTTGAAAATTAAACAAAACATTTTTGTCAAGAAAAATACTTTCAAACGTCACTGATAATTAAATGATACAACGGAAAATAAGCAACAGAAAATTACGTAATATTGGAATTGTAGAAACATTAAGCAAGTACGGAATAAAAATTGATTGTAAACAGATTTTATGATCGTCATATCAGGGCCTATAATTTTAAATGGGAACTAAGCGCTACACCACAAATACTATTTAAGTGGCTTTCTGTTTGATAGTTTAAAATCTGCCGAATTTTTGTCAGGTTTCAAACAACCACAGAGGAATGGATTTTTTCAAACTATTAAGAAAATTTTATAATCACTGACGTATTTATGATTAATCCGAAATTTATTATGATGAATTAATTCTGGTAATAAAATTTTAATTTTTTACTTTTTTTATTAATATAATAATTGGAAAAGATAATACAAAAAAAAATCTCCTTAGAACGCGTACCTAACTTATCAAAATCGACTTACTTGCTTTCAAACAAGAGCAAATATTTCAAAATATGTATATTTCTGTGAGAGGCAATATAATCCTATTAAAAACTATATCGTCTTTAAGAATGGTCTAATAATCTACCTTCGATTGATATTTATTCCGCAGATGCCTAATTTTCATACCTTGCCAAAATTAGTCCCCCGGTGTCTAATTTTCCTAAATTTAATTAAATTAAAATATAAAAAGTGATTTTTAATGTTTTTAGTTCATTTGGGATTTTATCTGTGTTTGCTTTAATTAGCTGGTGGGGTTTTTTCCGGTGTCCTTTTGTCCAACCCCCTAGGTATATATATATATACATATATATATATATATATATATATATATATATATATATATATATATGTATGTATGTATATATATATATATATATATGAGCAAACAGTTAATGAAATATGTTAAAAAACACTTTTAAATGAGTTAAAAACATAAGGAAAAGGAAACACTAGATAAATGGATAGTCCTTAATCCGCGGAGTTTCGAAGAAATACTCTCCTTCTCATCAGAGGGTAGGAATTAGAAAAATGCAGGATCGGATTTTGCATGCAGAAGTATTTGATGAAACAACAAATAAGTCAAAGATCTTACTTGAAAACAAAATAAGTTAAGCAGAGGGAAATTCAATTGTAATTTTCATTATATATATATATATATATATATATATATATATATATATATGTGTGTGTGTGTGTGTGTGTGTGTGTGTGTGTGTGCATACTAGTGATGGGATGATTTCAAATTTTTTCCCGATTCCGATTGAATTACTGATTAATTTCTGATCCGATACGATTCCCGATTACATGAAAAGAACTTTGTGTGTGTGTGTGGACTCGGAAACAGCTGGGCCGATTTTTTAGAAATTTTACTCGAAGGTATTTTATATCCTTGGCAGTGTTCTTGCGTAGGTTTTGTCTTGGAAAGCAGTTAGTGAGTATCGAAAATCGATAATCGAAAACTCATTTCAAAAGGAATTCCGATTTTGACCAAAGTTAACACTATTATACAACCTAACATTGCACGTCAATTTAAGAAATTTTTTCACTGCACAAGCAGAAAGGGCCAGCCTATAAAACTAACTGTAAATTCTTTTATGAGAGAGATACGTGTTCGAAATGAGCACAATTAAACTATGATACTTGACTTTCACATTTTCAACTGAAGTGAAGCCATTGGTTACAGATAATTTTATTACATCGACAGTATAATTGTAGACAATGCAATGGAAACTACAATGTATTGTTTACTGAGGCATGTGAAGTATAAAGTATTGGAGGATCGAACATTTTTGATACTAATTCAAGTCTCTCCGCTAGTATATATATATATATATATATATATATATATATATATATATTTATTTATATATATATATTTATGAGCAAACAGTTAATAAAATATGTTAAAATACACTTTGAAATGAGTCAAAAACATATTTAATCTGAAAAGGAAACACTAGATAAATGGATAGTCCTTAATCCGCGGAGTTTCGAAGAAATACTCTCCTTCTCATCAGAAGGTAGGAATTAGCAAAATGCGGGATCGGATTTTGCATGCAGAAGTATTTGATGAAACAACAAGTAAGTCAAAGATCTTACTTGAAAACAAAATAAGTTAAGCAGAGGGAATATGTTAAAGAAAAAGGTGATTACACATGAATGGATAGTCTGGTGGAAGATAAAAAATCCAGTGACGGTAAAATCCAAATGTAAAACTTCAAGAAAGTTAAAAGAATTTCCATTTGTACAAGTAAAATCCAAGGAAATCCCGTAATTGGGAGAAGATGGTCCATAACTACTTCAACATTAATTAAGAAAAGAATATCAAACCACATTTCTTCTTTTAACAACCATAATTCTAATAATAACCAATGAACTTCTCTAACCACTTTAATTAAAAAACTTAACTCTAACAATACTCCCTTCTCAATCAAATGGACTATTATAAAAAAAGTTAAGTCTTATACTCCAGGCTCTAAGTCAAGTCGCCTCTGCACAACCGAAGCTATAACTATAATTACTTCCCCTCAAAGTAACAATATAATAAATTCTAAAAATGAATTGATCTCTTTCTGTAAACATAAGTCCAAATTTAATTATGCCGATTTTGAAATTACATAGTTATTACTTTTACCCTTTATATAGATATAAAATATTTTTTCTTTAACTTTACTGTTTTTCGACATACTTCTTAATACATTATATTTTAATAATCCTTTATTTTAATTCTTTATCTCTTCTTTGCATGGCCGGATTTTATCTGCATTTTCTGTTTTATTCTTTACACTTTCCTATCTATCTAATATATCAATCTATCCACACTTTCATATCTTGTGTGTATATTTACTAAAATTTTACTATATGAATTTACTTACTTTTTTTCCTGAAATTGCAGATACCGGCCATATTCTCCCCTTAAATAATTTTATTTTTTTTATTCTTTATTTTTATTCTTATTTTATTTTATTTTATATTATATATTATATTTTATATTTTATTTTTATTAGATTTAATTTTTTTATTTTTTCTTTATTTTCTATTTATTTATTATATATTTATTTATTTTTATTTTCCTTTTTTATTTTCCTTTTAGTGTCGTTTAACAACTCTTGCTGACATTTTTTTAAGTGATGACCTGTAAATTTCAGTTGACCTATATTATTTCGCCCTATATTTATTTTCGCGCCTTTAACATTTCCTGTCTGGGTCATTTTGACTTTTGTTTCCCTTTATTTTAGATTTAACTTTATCATTTTTTTTCTCTCTCTCTTTTCTCTTCCCAGATCTTTTTTATTTATAGTTATGTCTCGGAAGTAGAGTGAAAAGCACATCTTATTTTTCTTTTATTAATATTATTTTTTTCCTTGTACAAATTTTTGTGAATTATTCCATGGATTTCTGCCTTTGGATTATCATGGACCATATTCTTCCAATTACGGGATTTCCTTGGATTTAATTTCAGTAGGTAACTTATACAGAATGTCGCCCAAAGTTTGTTGTTCGACCATATTCTTCTCGAGCGTTTTTCTATCGGCGCATCCGATTATCTTCAGGAGCGATTGTTGTTGTTTTCGTTTTCTTTTTCTTAGAGGCTTGGTGTAATTATAATATATATTTTTTATTAGCTATAAAGGTGGTCGCAGGAGGATTGGGATGAATTATTAAAAAAAAAAAATTTATTTCAAGTTTCTCATTGCATAGTTTATTTATTTAGTTTCTAGTTATTAAATACCGTTAGTATATTTGTCCCGGTATTAAATGAGATCTGGTTGTAAAAAGGACTGTCGTTTTCTAATTCTAGTAATTTTAGTCGTCGTGTGCAGCTGTTTAGATATCTGATTTTAGTATTGTTAGTTAGGATATTCACCGGCACCTGCTGAACCTTTACAAAGCCGATGTAGTTCATGTCAGTACATTTGGGAGATGAGTGCGTCGATTTCAGCGTGTTTTTTTTTACACAGTGATCACCACATATCAAGGCCCGGAAGCCACTCAGGGATAAGGGTTATTGCAAGTACATTACGTTAGTGTGGAGATTTGATGAAGTGTTTACTTAAGGGGGCGGTTCATTAGGAATTTGTTAACGTTGGACTTGAACACATCCAAGTTGTAGTCCGGTGGGAAGCAGGCAGACGGAACAGAGTTCCACAGGCGTGCAGTTCTAAGAAAGAAGCTTTGTTCATGGAATCCGCGTTTTGATTTAGGCACAGATATAGTGGGGGAAATTTTTGACAGTGGATTCAGCTAGACGGGTGTTTTTCGTGAAGGATTGGCGAGGAGGAACCAGAGATTGGAGTTCAGACGAGCACCTGCCATGGAAATAACGATAAAACAAGGATAGGCTCGCAACGTCTCTTCTGTGGGAGAGAGATTGCAGGGTAGAGAAAAGGGCATCCCCCACTAAGCCACGAAGTCTATTTTGTACTCTGTCAAGGCAGGATAGGCTGTTTTTAGCAGGTTATATAGATATGAGTGATAAAGCGCTCCCTGGACGCTCATGCGCAGCCAACACCCCATTGCTGGCAAAAGTGCATTGAGAATGGTGGTGACTATGCAGGAAAATGAATTCACAAGGGTACCACTCCGGTTTTCAAGGTTTTTCTACGTTTTGGTTTTTGAGTTAAAAAAATAAGAGGCCTTACTTTTGGAATAACCCTCGTATATTCATTAGTGGATTCATATTTAAGACTATAAATGGATTTGGGTTTTCTCGAAAGATAATTCATTAGCTTTCTGTTCGATTTTACGGTAGACGTCTACGCCTAAAGCTACTAATTCTTGAGGAGAAAATTTCATAAATATGTTATATTTTTAGCTTCCTGGAAAATACCAGTCAGTCTGTTAGAAAATGGCCGGTTAGAAGCATTAATTGTCCGTTATCTATCTATCTATCTATTTATCTATCTATCTATCTATCTATCTATCTATCTATCTATCTATCTATCTAGCGATGAGTTAACAACAGAGATTTCAATCGTCATGTTTTGACAAGTTGTCAAACATGTCAAACTTTGGCTGGTCAGTTTACACCGGAATGTATCCAAACGGGAACGGACGTGACGTGTCAAGTGTCACGTGTTCCGGTTTGCACAAGCACAGTCGTGAGTCAGGTTCTAAATGCCGAGAAAGACAGATGGACGAAACGGGTCTCCCCTCAGAACGGAGACATAAAACATCCCACAAGCTGAAAGTCCATCGCTCACGCCCTTCTGCTGTAAAAAAATACCTGGGAATATAACAACACAGCTACACAACATATGTTAATTTGGTTACGTGATACAACAAGTCTTGCTGATAGTTGATTATGATGGTTATTGTTGTTTAGACAGAAAAATGTTATCGATGTGAAAGTTTTGTTTTAGAAGAATAAGAGATGTTTATATTTAATAGTTCTCAGGAACATTAACGTAGAAATGTTAAAACAATATGTTGTTGAAACAAAAACAATCGACATAATTGTAGTGATGGTATCAGGCAATGTTATGTAGAGTTAATGAATTAACGACGTAACTTGGTAATGCACGTATTGAGTTTGTTAACTAAGTCTGTAACAGAGTGTTTACAATCGCAGGTCAAGAAAGACGGTCAACGAATCGTGATGGGTCCCAAGGACTCACGGTTGCGGCAAGTCGTGTTCCAGTTTTAACTTTCGCTAATACTATTAGAAATTCCGATACCGACTTGTCTGTTTGCTAGGATCAAACATTTGTATCTGTTCTGTTCGATCTTTAAATGTCATCCTCCAGGAGATATCCCCCTTTGTTTTGTGAAACGGTGATGTGTACATTTTGAATGGGAATCACTTCAGGTAATTGATTATGTAGTAGAGTTTCAATGTAGCCGCCTTCAGCCTCAATCACCGCCTCGATACTGGTCCAGAACTGGGAGCATGTTTTTTCTACAAGCACCAGGAGCTCGGTGAACACTCGGCAGATGGCGGTGATCGGATTGGCTTTAGTGTTGTGAGAGGTCATGTTTGTGATGTTTCCGAAGTTATGAAGGTGAGGTCAACGATTAAACAAAGAAGCATTTCTAAGTGGCGCAGTGGTTAAAGCTTTGGGAATAAATCAATCGTAAAAAAAATATTGTAAAATATTCTTTTGAAGGTTCAATCCTCAGTGTAGGCGACCGAAAAACACAATTGCGAATTACTTAAGACCCCTATCCAGTCATGGTTGACGGAACAAGAGCATGCTACTCCTGTGAAATAAATGGGTTCCGCTCGAAATTCCGTCCAAATTTCTGAGTTTGACAGAAACATTCCTGAGTTCGACAAAGTTCACATGAAGAAGGTCGGAGGTTATATCGACCGAAACGTTGTGAAAGGCACACTCAAGATGAGAACCATTGTACAAACAAAGAACCAGTCCTACATTTTTGCCTGTTGGCCGCTTGCGTCAGTGATCAAAACAAAAGAACAATCGAATTCCGATTTATGACTTGTAAATGAAAGCAAACGCGTAAAGACGATCGAGAACGAGAGACGAGCCAGCAAGCAGGCGAGTGATATTTCGGCAGGAGCCCACACCACACCACCAACACCCATACCGACCACTCCGTCACATCACTGCCATCTAGTCGATAAATGTAAATAAAGTCGTCCCATCAGCAAAAATATGGGGTAGTTTTTGTTTTTTTTTACATTTAACATCCCAATGAATGCATTGACGATGATACTTACGAGCTTTAAAAGGGGGACCATTAAAAGATACATTTGCCTCAAATAAAAAAATGCTAGTTCTATTTTTTACGTCTTTAAAAAAAACTATCCAATATTTTTGCTGATGAGGAAACTTTGTTTCAAAAAAACAAAAAACAAATGATAGCATTATTGTTCAAGACTCATTGTCTATCAAAATAAAAACATCGTTTCCGAAACGATCGTACAATTTATTGATTTTGTTTGTTCTTCCTTATGACACCGATTTTTTATTTTTAGATTTTAAGTTTGATTATAAATTATCAATCATCTTACTTAATATTAAAATAGCTCTAGGATATATATATATATATATATATATATATATATATATATATATATACATATATATATATATATATATATATGCCTATCGAGCTTATTATATATCTACATTACAACGAGCACTGTTTTCGTTTCTTTTATTTTAATTGTATTAATGAATAATGAATTTACTAATACATGAAAGTAACCTCTGCTCTCTATCGTTCTAATCTCCTTTAAATATATATATATATATATATATATATATATATATATATATATATATATATATATATATATATATATATATATTGTTACATCTCTGGTCCGGGATTAAATGCACAGCAATAACTTGAACTCCAGCCACACGGGCTTAGGGTTAGTGCGTGCACCCGGCTTAGAGAAGCATATGGGAATTTACCACCATAGACGGCTACTTAGCTGGTTCCCAATCAAGTCGAGTGTAAACAAATTTAATCGTCTATCGAATTTTCCAGAGTATTTAATCAAAACAAGGATGCAAAAAAAAAAAAAATTCAATATGAAATAATGACGAGGTCGGAAGCAGAATATAGCTTATGTATTCTTTTTTATATGGATTTTATTCATCTTTTTTTCTGTATGAAAACAAACAAAAACAAACAAAAAACAATCAAACTGACAAAATAACCCAGGATTAAAAGTGGCGAAAGAAAAGAGTTCATTGACAACGGGAAAGAAAGAGCGGTCGTCATTAAGTCCAGAAGAAGAAAAAGAGTGGAGGGGGTTAGTCCCGAGATAGCGTCAATAGTTCATTCAACGGCCCAACCTCACGTTA
>NC_136511.1:567500-617500 GCF_053919585.1 Euprymna scolopes
CGCGTGTTTATGACCTAAACATATTTTTCGTTCTATCCTTGTCATGTTCAATTTGTTTATTCAAAACATAGTTTATATCTTGAGTCTCCACAACCGAGAAGTTGGGGCCGAGGAGAGATACGAATAGTTGGAGAAAACAGCAGCAGCAACAACAACAACAACAACAACAACAACAAAGCTAACAAACAAAAAGCAAAAAAAAAAAAAAAAAACCCTGCCCAAATCACAGCCGATAAGCGCAATCTGTCAGGTTTGATAGATAACAAGTAACGTTGATGCGTAGAAATATTGAATTAAAAACATCCACGGTCTGCGAAATTCGTTTTTTTTTTTTTTTTTTTTTACTTCTGAACGGGTTGACTGGAAAGAGAAACCGAAATCAAATCAAACGTTCCCGGCGGTACTCGTGACGACGATGGTTCAAGGGTTAACGGAAAAGACTCGCGGTGGCGGCAAGACATGTTCCGGTTTGAACTTTCACTAATGTCATTACAAATTCCGGTGCCGACTTGTCTATTCGTCAGGATCAAGCGATTGTATCTGTTCTGTCCGATCGAAAAGTCACCCTCCAAGAGATTTGTTTTGTGAAACGGTGATATGTTCATTTTGTATGGGAATCGCTTCAGGCAACTTGATTATGTAGTAGAGCTTACATATATTCAATACAGCCGCCTTCAGCCTCAATCACCGCCTCGATACTGGTCCAGAACTAGTAGCATGCTTTTTCTACAAGCGCCAGCAGGAGCTCGGCGAATACTCGGCGGATGGCGGCGATCAGATAGGTTTAGTGTTGTGGGAGGTCATGTTGGTGATGTTTCCGACATATGACCAAACGAAGTAGTCCAGCGGGTTCTGGTCAGGAGAAGAGGGGGGGCGAGTGATAGAAAGGTATAAATTAGTATCACTCATTCTGAAGCTATGCTTGGGTCTCTTTCGACTTGTGGACCGGCGCCGAGTCCTGTTCTCAAACTCTGAATCTGCCAGCCGCCACCGGATTGCAACGGGGGACCACCAAACTCTTCAGCACATCCAGATACACTTGGGTGTTGACTTTCAAGCCGACTTTTGAAGATGTGAGGTGGCATGATGTCGTCACTTGGTACCACTCCAAAGACCATAACCATCACCTATTTTTATAACCATGGGCACGTCCCTGTTATCCGGTTTTGCATTTTGAGGGTGCTGACAATGGTCCTGTTGGATTGGTAGAGAGCATGAGTTGTACAGCGGCACATCTCCAGTCTCTCTCGTTGAACTTTGTGTCACTTCCAGACATGATAGAAAGTTCCTATCGTTCTTCGGATTTGTACACAACTGGTCAACTAGTAGATGGTCTGCGACAAAACAGAAACCGGTTTTCATTAAACGGAAATGGAATACAGTCGTCTTTTCTAGAGCAACAATTTTATCGTTTAACCCTGCAATATATTTTTTAAATGGAAATCGCTCTAGGCGAGGCCCGTGATGGAATGAAAAAAAAAAAAAATTAAAAAAATTAAATAAGTCAAGCAAAAGTGTTTATAAATGGCGATCTAAAAAACAAAACAAAAAAGCCGGCAATTCTTTTTTGTTATGAGACATAAAGGTTTAAAAAAATAAGGGAAGCGAAGGTTCCGAGGTTCCCAAACACGAACCCAAGTTTTAAAAGCAATATAAACGAGATAAATGAAGATAACTGCTTCAAACGCAATAACGATGATGGGAACCTACACAGTTAAAAGTATATATTCGAAAATCAATTTTTTTTTAGATTAGAGAAATTGAATGCTTATAACAAACTTTAAAAAATAAGGGTAGAAAGAAAGAAGTAAACTATGTGGGGTTCCTTTGTTAATCTATTTCAAGCGGTGGGGTAAGTTCAAGTTTGAATTGCTTTCTGGCATATTTGCTCTACAACAGTATTGAACACTTTCTTCGGGTTTTTATTAATTACCATTTCTACTAAATTATATATATATATATATATATATATATATATATATATATATATATATATATATATATATATATATATATATATATATATACAAACTATGGGTTGAAATCCCGCATTTACAAAATTCATAACACTCAATACCAAAATCTTGCCTTAAACAGCACATCTAAACAATATTAAATAGCGTCAAATCGCACCTTATCTTCTATAATATAAATCTCACCTGTCTGTTTAAATGTATGTATGTATGTATGTATGTATGTATGTATGTCAGCCTAAAACTTTCGACAGAGGCGACGGATTTTCACGAAATTGGTATCGTTTTAAAGCTCAACTATTCGGACTACAATCCTTGAAAAATTGGCTAAAAACATTAATTCCTGGGCACTTTTCTACTAGAAGGGTTCGTTTTTTTCGCCGATTTTTTTCGAAAGTCATCCCCTCTTTTCGATTGACTAGCCTTAATTTAAACCTTCGCCACCACCGGTTTTGCGATGAACGCAACAGCAAAGACGCCACGTGTTTTTGTTTCCGTTCTGTTCCCTCTTCGCGGTACTGGATTCGAGTCTGCACCACGAATAAATATTCGCTGATCTAAAGATCGAGAAACATAAAAGCCTCTTGACCAAAATGCCCACATCGTTCCGCATTAAATAATCCGAAAAAGGGTCGGTATGCCGTAAAACAAAACACTCGAACCAAAAAGCAAACATGATTCCACCGTTTATTTAATTCTTCTCACATAGCGTTATTAGAATCACATCCACACAGCGTTATTAGAATCACATCCAGAAATCCGTGCAAGAACAGACGTTATTTGAACTACGTTTCAATGTAGATCGATATTGATGACTAGTTGGTTATATATAGTCTATACACACAACGACTTGAACCCTCGGCAAAAGCAAAGAACATGAACCCGAGTTGATCCTATGTTGTGGATCTAAAATTGGAATCTGAATTGGCGTCAGCGATAACTTGTTTGGATAACAGTGACGGCGCGATCACTTGTATGTCCCTCAGTAATGAAACCGATCGCTGTAATAAATTTGAATGCGAAATTGCCATTATTCTGACCCCCCCCCCTACTTGGCACCGACCTGTCATTTATGATGGCCCTCTTCAAGTACGAAAGAGTCTGGGAATTATTTTTGATAAACATTTTGTTTTTCGTAATTTTCTAGATAAAAGTTTGGGGGTTTAATGCCTGGTGAGTGTAATAACCATTCGTAATCACATTTACTACTGATGAAATGATTACCAAAGTGTCCCCGCATATCATTAAACGATGAAAAAATGAAGATTGTTAAACATTCATCATTAGAGCACGTTTATTATTCTATTTTTTTTTTTGACAAATATGATTAGATTGCTTAAATTCTGAATTTTATTGATGATACTTCGGGACATGTGTGCATTTATTTTCTTGAATTTAAGTCAATAACGTCTTTTAAATATTTTGATACACAAAAAAAAAAAAAAAAAAAGAATGCTTTAGGCTTATCATGATGATTGATGGCAACCAGAAAATAACTAGAACGGCATAGGTGGGGGAAAAAAAGAAAGTGCCTACTGCGTAGTTCGAACCCACGATGATATGAAATCTTTATAAATAAAACAGTAAACCCACACATATGTATTTGTATATGTGCGTGCGTGTCTGTGAAAAATTTTAACCGATAAATTATTAAACTATCCTTATGATCGTTGATTATGACGAAGTCCACTTACACGGCTTCATAAATATCTTAATTTACTTCAATTTAAAGGGTAATCACGGGTGGCCATGAGGAAAAAATACTAACCCACAAGGCCAAAGTTTACTTTGTTGATTTAAGTTCGACCCCCTTCAAGCATTTCTTGCACTGATAATTTTCTAAGCATGCATAGTAGTATAAAAAACTATTACTATATTTTGAAAATTATTACAATATATATATATATATATATATATATATATATATATATATATATATATATATATATATATATATATATATATATATATATATATCCTTTTTATTGTTTTACATAAGCATTAATATATCGCTACACATTCATTAGGTGTATCAGAAACTTTGTGAAAATATTGAATAATTCGACCCCCTGTCTTTCTAAGCTTATAACTACTCGAAAAATGTAATTCAAGCCCTATTTTTTTTTTCAATTAAAGGAGCAAGGACCAAGGTTTCATTAAAAAAAACCCCAAAAAACCAGCGTGATATAAAAAAAAAAAGGTTTTAAACTTCGGACTTTACAGGTAAATTTCTAAAACACACCACATTTTTTTTGTTTTAAATTTGAATATATTATTTATTGACCTTTTCTCTTCAATTTGTGATATATAACACTTTGGTGAGTAAATTAATTATTTACTTTTTAATAGACATTTGAGAATGGGGGGGGGGGCATGAATTTAAAAAAAGAACAGGTGTCTAAAATATTATATTCGGTTTATTGGAAAGAGCATAAAATTTCACATTGACCCTGAACATATCGTAAAAATTGAATCAATAGAACAATTTTGATAGATTTTTAAATTTTAAAAATTGAATAATACTGAACTCGTAAAATTGAATTAATTTCATTACTGCTTTTTAAAAAATAAAAAAAATAATATTTCTATTACTTTTTATACAACTTTAATAGTTTATTTTGGAAGTATAATCCATAAAGAAAATAAACAACCCACTTTTAAAAGAGAAATTAGGAGTTTTTTTTTAATATTTTATTCGCAGTTTCGTGTTAGGGCTGTCAAAAATTCCTACAAAAATTCTGATACACTACACATTCATGAGCATGTTTCAGTCAGCTAGTTACTAGTAACTAAAGACCTCCTCAGGCGATATAGTTTATACAAAAGCTGCGTTTGCACACACAGACACAGACACACACACCCACCTATATATATATATATATATATATATATATATATATATATATATATATATATATATATATATATATATAGTTTATGTATTGATATTCATACAAAAACCCCTTTTTTCTATTTATTTAAAAAGAAACTACAACTTTTTATATATGGGTTGGGGAATTGCATTCACTGGCAAAAGATCAAGCTAATTTGCATATTCTTTTAAACATTCATTTTAATTAATTCCATATTAGTGCTTCGGTTTTCTTATGGGACGATTATCTTTGGTTTACTATTACGTGCAATTATATTCATGCAGATATTCTACATGATTTATACTTGCATAATATTTGCGTAAAAAGTTTATAGTCAACACAAAGCTCTTTCTATATATTATGTATACGTACATATATTTGTTTGAAAAATGTTGCCGACTAAACTCCTCTCTCAGTTTTTGGTCTACAGACTTGAAACTTGATATATATATATATATATATATATATATATATATATATATATATATATATATATATATATATATATATAGGGTATTCGAACCCATGCGAAACTTTATATTTGGGTTTTAGCCAGGGAAAAGCGGGGAAAAAGTTGGAAAATAAAAAAAAATGGAATTCGCCAGATGAAGGTCGAACGACGGCATTACGAATATGCATGCGTAACGTAATAGCTATTGGTTCATGTTTTAATTTGTAGTCTTGCAGCGAACATATCTTCATAGGTCAGACATTAACGCCAAAGGAAAAAGTAAATCATAAGCTAAACGTTTTGGTTTCGATTCTCGGTAGTGGCGCACGGATCATTTTTTAAAAACTTTTACAATCATTACTATATCATTACTATATATTGGGTCCAATATAATATAATCGTAGTCGATGACAGAACTCGGATACGGATTTTGCTCATCGACAATTCCTCCGATGTGAAACAAGTCCTATTTGTGTACGGAAGAGGCGGCTGCAGCCATCACAGGGGATAGTAGGAGGGTTCACAGGTTGTTGGCTTCCAGCTTTTCTTCGGGCTCTTTATTTTTCTTCCTTTTGTCTTCTGTTGTTTTCGAAAGTGTCAGTGCTTTCAGATATTCTTTTTCTCCAGCTCTCCCTGTTGGTTTCCCAGTTGTCTGTGTAAATTTTGGTCGCTGTAAGAGTAGATTTCTACTGATCTTTGAAACGGCGTTTTGGTGCACCGCGGGTTCTGGTTCCAATGACAAGTGCTAAATAAAGAGCTTGCTTAGGTAGTCGGTTGTCAGGTATTCGGGCAAGGTGTCCAGCCCAGCGTAGACGGTGTCTTATTATTGTGGCTTCTATGCTTTCCATCCCTGAGCGAAGGAGAACCTCTGTGTTCATGATTAAATCATGTCACTTTATGCGTAAGATATCATGCAGTTTTGCTTGGTGAAAATTTTATAACTTTTTCAGGTCTCTTCTAGAGAGTACTCAGGTCTCACAAGCATATAGCAGAGTCGAGATTAAAGCCGCTTTGTAGGTTATGAGTTTGGTAGATTCCCTCAGTCCTTTATAATATAATAATAAATACGAAATCGGCATTAATCAAAATAACATATTTAAGCGTATTTTACGACCGGGCAATGCTAGTATATATACTACTGACTACGATTATTTCAAGCATCTCGACAACATTCTGAAAGAGAAATGCCTCAAAAACCTAAGCGATATCATCGCCACCAGAACGCAAGATTTTTACGTTAATGGCATAAATACACTTGTTTTGCGTTGACAAAGTGTTTATTTTGATGGTGTTTATTTTGATCATTTCGTGAATTGTAACAATATAGCTCTAAGAGACATATACCTATTGAGCTTATTATATATCTAAAATACTTTGTTTTTTTTTTAGGTATTAATTGAATTATTAATACATTACAATTAAACTCTGCTATTTAGATACACACACACAAACACACACACAGACACGCATACATACATACACATATATATATATATATATATATATACGCTTAAATATGGCATTTAAATTATGCAGATTTTGTATTTATTATTACAGAGTTAATTCTGTATCGATTATTATATTGTACCCAATATATATATATATATATATATATATATATATATATATATATATATATATATATATATATATATATATAAAGGCACTGTGTGTGTATGGATACGTGTGTGTGAATTCGTGCCTTTGTGGATGCGGAAACGACTGAGACGATTTTCTTGAAATTTCATACACATGTACATTTTGGGGTTGGCATTGTTGGTAGATACGTTCTATATCGGAATGCTCTCGATAAGTATCAAAAATCGATAATCAAAATAATCGATCAAGAAGGAACAGTCCGGTTGGTTGGTTGGTTGGTTGTTTTTGTTTTACTGCATATCAACCCTTTTCGGGTTATTTAATGCGAAATCCAAAGATTTTGAAGAAAATTTTTTTTGTAGAATATATTTGTTGTCGGTTTCTATTTAACCCATAGTTGGAACCCTAACAGGTACTACCACTCCGGGTCAGAGTGGACCTGGGAGCAATGGTAATTAAAGGGTGGCTCCACACTTCCGAAAGCCCGCAAGCTGTGGCCTCACCACTGGATATAGTTTAAGGTCATATCCAGGACCCCCATTGAGGGACTTTTACCCTCTGTAGGGGGGCAGTCGGTGTATTCTAATGCCCCACCGACAGGGCCAGGAACAGTCCGATGTCTACCAAAGTTAACACTCTGATATAGCCTAACACCGCAAGTTTATTTATTATTTATTTATCACTGCTAAAGCAGAAGAGCCCGGAGCATAAAACCAGTACTACGTTCTTTGATACGACAGAAGCTCGTTCGAAATGAGTGTTTCTGTTTAGGGCCCAATTGTGCTATGGTACTAAACTTTTGCATTTTAAACTTTAATTCAACCTATTATATATGAAAATAATTGTATAAAATCTGCAGTCGGTTCTCTACAGTGCAATGTAGACTAAAATGTATTGTAGATTTAGTCACTGTGGGGAAGCATGGCGTATTACACGTATTTCGATGAAAATGAACGTAGAAAGTAAAGAACATTCGCTGATCCTTATTCAATCCCGGGCAACATCGAGTATAACTGCTTATATATATATATATATATATATATATATATATATATATATATATATATATGCATATATATAATATATAAAGTTGAATGTGTGTGTGTGTGTGTGTATGCGTGTGTGTGTCTGGTACGAATAGGCTCCTATATGGTTGACTATTTAAAAATAAATGATTACATATAATGATAGAAGATGTATGGAGACACAGGAATGGGTATGTTTGATCTGGCAGAACAGTGGTTCATTAAAATTGTGGGGTCTGCGTTCGCGGCTGTATGTATGGAAATAAAAAATAAAAAAAAACGTTTACAAGTGTTTTTGATATAGATGTACATAAGAATACTTTGATAAGTATGTTTCAACTTAAATAGGGATGGTATAATAAAATTGTGGGGTCTGCGTTCGCGCCTGGCCTCCATAGAATGGAAATAGGCACAGACTTTAATAAAGACTTTTCATATCTATCTGCGTGAGTATACTTTGATAATTATGTTTCAGTTTGAAGAAATATGGTATAATAAAATTATGGGGTGTTCGTTCGCGCCTGACCTTCATAGAATGGAAATATATCACAAAGTTTAACAAGGTTTTTTAATATTGATCCACAGAATATTGTGATAAGTGTTTCATTGTTAACAGGTATGGTATAATAAATTATGGGGTTTATCTATTTTATTTTTACTTTCATCATATTTTGCTTTGGTTTTGATACCCCCAAATTCGAAGCTATCTCTTTACAACCCTTCCTTTTCATAACCTATCATACTTTCATAAATCAGAGTCCATTTTTTGTAGGCTGCTTTTAACCCAGTGAACGACAGGTACTTTTGCTAGTATATATATACATATATATATATATATATATATATATATATATATATATATATATATATATATATACACGAAAGTGCAATTTTACCTAAATGCGAGTTGGGAATAATTTTCCCAACTCGTATTTAGGTAAAAATGCACTTTCGTATAAATAACTGAATTCATTAAAAATTATCGTAAACAAAAGCAAACAAATAACATCTACATAAAATCCGATACATCCAGCTGTCGCGCGAGATAGCCCAAGGGTAGAGGTTTAGGCTTCTAACGATGGGGTCCCAATTTTGAATCTCGCTAAATTCAGCCACTTAATTGAGTCGTAGCCGACGAAGCACGTGTCAGTGGATAATTATATTATAAAAGCAATATATATACCGCTCCCCATTTGAGGGTACCAGATTGGTAAAAGGGAAATGTAGGTAGAAATGCACTTTCGTATAAATAATTGAATTCATTTTAAAAATTGCAAACAATAAATATATATCTATATATATATATATATATATATATATATATATTTCTGCATAAATATATTTTTTATAATATATAGCAATCCTTATTTAAGAAGCTCAATGTAATTACAGAGCAATATAGAGAAAATTTTACAAAAAACTGTATTCCAAAATTCATGACATTGACCATTTTATAATTTATTCCTTTAATTCAGTTGACTTTTACAATTCTTGGCAGTATCTGTTTTGTAGCGCAAAATCAATCAATCGATTTTTATATCAATAAGTTTACTCTATTATGCCTTCAACTCATTAGAAGAAATAGCAACAAAATTCAAAATATTGTAATGGAAACATATTAATTATTCTTTTCTAATTTCGGATTTTTATCATGTCAAATCACACTTCATTTCCTTTTGACGGATTGATTGCTGATATATCTTCTGATGAGTTAAGGGCATAATAGATTCACTGATTGATATAATAATTAAGTGATTGATTTTGCACTACGTCACAGATACTGTCAAGAATTGTAAAAGTCAACTGAATTAAAGGAATAAATTATAAGATGGTCAACATCATGAATTTTGAAATATATTTTTTGTCATTTATTCTCCCCCCCTCTCTCTCTCTCTCTCTCTCTCTCTCTCTCTCTCTCTCTTTCTCTATATATATATATATATATATATATATATATATATATATTTTATTTTGTGTACAGAAAGTTGTTAAATGAGACAAATTATTGGTACTGTCGGTTTCAAGCCCGATACTTAGGACCATTTAAGATATCCATATCAAGCTCTCTTCAGCCAATACTCCTCTATTGGCTGAAGAGAGCTTGATATGGATATCTTAAACGGTCCTAAGTATCGGGCTTGAAACCGACGATACCAATGACTTGTCTTCTCTAACAACTTTCTGTACACAAAATACAAAATATAAATACGATCTTATATTTCGGATTTTCATTTTAATTGAGCACTCTGCTGGATTTCTTTTTCAACAAAAAACTAATCATATATATACATATATGTATATATATATATATATATATATATATATATATATATATATATATATATATATAATAAAATAAAAATTACAATTAAATTTACCAAAATGATCCAAGATGGTAAAATTAGAGTATATTATAAATATTAAAGAATTAATATTTATAAAATTATCTCAGCCAGATGTAAAAGCTCGATAAAACCAAATAGGAGATAGAGCTTATAATATGAACAAACAGTTAATAAAATATGTTAAAAACACTTTGAAATGAGTTAAAAACATATTTAATCTGAAAAGGAAACACTAGATAAATGGATAGTCCTTAATCCGCAGAGTTTCGAAGAAATACTTTCCTTCTCATCAGAGGGTAGGAATTAGCAAAATGCGGGATCGGATTTTGCATGCAGAAGTATTTGATGAAACAACAAGTAAGTCAAAGATCTTACTTGAAAACAACAAAAAAAGTGAAGCAGAGAGAATATGGTGAAGAAAAAGGTGATTAAACATGAATGGATAGTCTGGTGGAAGATAAAAAATCCAGTGACGGTAAAATCCAAATGTAAAACTTCAAGAAAGTTAAAAGAATTTCCGTTTGTACAATTAAAATCCAAGGAAATCCCGTAATTGGGAGAAGATGGTCCATAATAATCCAAAGGCATATATATATATATATATATATATATATATAAACCAATAATTATTTTCATTCATCTGATCTATAATCTTCTATTTGTTTCTCTATTTTTTCGTTTTCATCCTTTGTCCGTTTAGTCGATATTTAAAATTGTTAAATCGCACAATGCGCGAATTAAGGCACATCGCTTGTTTTTATGAGCATTGCTTTTCTCACTTTAGGAGGACGGACCGTAATAAAAACGGAATTTGTGTTGACGAACTTGGAATCAAATCTATATATCAATACTGTAGTACTTTTAACGTATGTGTGTGTGTGTGTGTGTCACAGTTTTCAAATTATAAATTATTCGATCGGGAGATCCTATTTATTAAAAGGAGGATAGAAGATGATAAAGTACTACGAATATTAAATTTTAATATATAGATACGCTCATTTTATGTTCGTAGTATATTATCACCAACAATTCTTCTGTTTTTTTTTGTTTAATAAATAGGATCTCCCAATTACCGAAGGCGAAATACAAAAAAAAAATAAATAAATAAATAATTAAAAAATTAAAATGTCGCTTTTAGGTCGTACATGAAACTAAAATATACCTTCTCGGTATTTCGGTTATGGCTAAAATTCAACGGCAGTATCTGTTCTGTGTAAAAATGGTATAAATATATAGTGGAAAAGTCATGCTCCCAGTTCCGTACCTGTATTGAGGAAATGATTGAGGCTGAAGGCGGCTACATTGAAAACAGGGTGACCCCCCCAAAACCGGTCCCAAACTAATTAGGCCCCGTTTTTTACTGTTTTGTCCGAATGAAATGAAACTTTGGTTATAACTAGTTTATTATATTCAAAACATGACATCAAAACACGAGGGTCTTTGGCGTTTTTTTTTTTTTTTTTTGTCCGTTGACTGTAAAATGCTCAGAAAAACGATTGAATGTCCTCTGTTTTTTTTTTTTTGGGGGGGGTCACCCTGTACATGTCAGCTGTACTACATAATCAAGTTACCTGAATTGATTTTTTTGTAATAAAGGTTTTAAATGAAAGCTGTAGTCTGGTTTTCTTTAGGGAGACAATTTTATCGTTCTACCCTCGATATATCTATATGATTATAAAACTCAAATCACCTTGTAACGAGTGATGTAACCCACTTTCCGGTTTAGGACATGCGGTTGCGCATGCGCGCATAAACATTAACCCATAACAACGTAAAAAAATAAATACAAATCGCTTCTTTTGCAGATTTTGACCTGCGCACTGAAATATCAACGTTATTATTTCGAAATTATTATTTAACATGGGAAGAGTGGGATGTTTTGCAACTATTCTTTATTACAACTATACTGTCGCTATTTTCTTACAACTAAACAACTTTAACCCGTTGACAAACATAAGAACAATTATAGTAAAGCCATACTACTACTACTACTACTACTACTACTACTACTACTCTCTATCAGTCCCTTTTCCTTCCTTCCTTCCTTCTTTTTTAGTTTTTTGTTTACATTCCTAGATACAAAATAGTTGTATGAGAACGGTGAATTTGTTGACACATTTACTAATCTGTTTCAATATTAGTTTTATTTATTTATTTATTTAGGTATTATTTTTTGCTTCAGGTTTTATTAATTATTTTTTTTTTTTTTAGATTTTAAGTTTCTATAACTTGGTTGAAGGATTCCAATATGGGTTTTTCATTCTTATATTTCCCATCGGTAAGTTCATGTGCGCTTTTGCTGCTAAATAACTTTTGTCGGCGTTCGATTCGTAGGAAAATCATGTCTAATTTTCGATTTTTGAGCGATTATTCGGAAAAATAGATAACTCTACACGAATAGGGAGGGTTTTTTTTTTCATGTTTGGGTGATCCGTCCGCGATTTTTCATTTTAATATACTTTCATAGAAATGTTTCTGTTATGTAAAAAAAAAACAAAACCCAACTATTTTCTTTACGTCACAAGTGTCACGCTCATACATGAATTCCACAGCTAATACAACATACTGACCCAACGGGTCACGAGTAGTCTAATATATATATATATATATATATATATATATATATATATACAGTGATGATCATATTTATTGGCACGGTAAAATAAAAGTTAAATTTTGTCTAATAAATTCTAAAAAAGGGATTAAATTAAAGAAAATAACAAAGTATATTATGTATTTTTAACTGGCCTTTCCGATGCAGCAATCGGATTTTAGAAAAAATAAATAACAAAGGAACAACAAACATAATTGCAAAAAACCCTTGTTCAAAATTATTGGCACGGCTTTGTTTTTCTTTTAGTATCAGTATAATATCAATCAATTTCCGGTTTACGTGCTTTCTGAACTTTTTTATAGCCATATTATGCTTGTTTAACGCTAATTCAGTGAATAATTTTTTTCAGATAATTTTTAGATAGCGATTTATTTAAACTATTATAAGTGACTAAATTATAATTTTCAATCGCCATGGTTAAAACTAAGGAACACAGCGAAGACGTCAGGAAGCTTGTTGTAGCATGCCATACCAATGGGGAGGGCTATGATAAGATTTCAAAGAAGCTAAACCTTCCCAAATCCACTGGTAGAGCCATAATAAACAAGTTCAAATCGCAAGGCCACGTTATGAGTTTAGAGTGTAGAGGGAGAAAAAGGATTCTTTCCCCAAGAGATGAACGGAAAATTGTTCGACAAGTAAAACAAAACCCAAGGATCTCTGTTGGGGAGATTGTTGATGAACAGAGCACCTCTGGAGTGAATGTATCTCGACATACAGTTGGTAGAGTTTTGAAGAGAGCTGGTTTAAAAGCATGTCGTCCGAGAAAGACTCCCTTATTGAAGCCTATGCACCTGAAAGCAAGGCTAGCCTTTGCAAAACGTCATATTGATAAAGATGTTGCATTCTGGAAACGTGTTCTTTGGACTGACGAAACGAAAATAGAGTTATTTGGCCATAATAAAGTGTCTTATATTTACAGAAAATCTGGCGAAGCTTTCCTGCCTAAGAACACCATACCCACAGTGAAGCACGGTGGAGGCAGTTTGATGTTTTGGGGATCCTTTGCTGCCTCTGGACCAGGGCGACTTGTTAAGGTCACAGGTAGCATAAAAAAGGAAGATTATGTTAAAATATTGGATGAAAACCTGAAAGACTCTGCTAAAGAGCTCTCACTTGGTCGTCGTTGGTGGTTCATGCAAGATAATGACCCAAAGCATTCGGCTAAACTGACTAAGAAATGGCTTGAGGACAATCATATTAATGTTTTGGAGTGGCCATCACAAAGCCCAGACCTTAATCCAATTGAAAATTTATGGAGAACATTAAAATTGAGGGTAATGCAAAGGAAGCCTAAGAATCTTATTCAATTGGAGGATTATTGTCAGGAAGAGTGGGCTAAAATTACTACTGAAGAGTGCAACAACTTGGTTGTAAACTATGAAAAGCGACTGAGGAAGGTAATCAAGGCCAAAGGCTATACAATTGATTATTAAATAAATCGTGCCAATAATTTTGAACAAGGGTTTTTTTGCAATTATGTTTGTTGTTCCTTTGTTATTTATTTTTTCTAAAATCTGATTGCTGCATCGGAAAGGCCAGTTAAAAATACATAATATACTTTGTTATTTTCTTTAATTTAATCCCTTTTTTAGAATTTATTAGACAAAATTTAACTTTTATTTTACCGTGCCAATAAATATGATCATCACTGTATATATATATATATATATATATATATATATATATATATGGGGGTGTTTTAACCTGAAAGGATTTGTGCTTGATGGCTAAAGAATGTTGTCTCAGATAATAGCATATTTTTCTCACGAAGACGAAAACCCAGGAGCTGTGCTGATTCCTTTGATAGGTTTAGATTCCATGTCAGGTCATTGGGATCTGCTTGTATTAGAGGCACTGGCCGGTCATTCTCTTCTGGCATGTATTCTCCACCCTCTGCCCTGCCTTGTGCGTTATCAGATTCCGATTCAGAGCTAGATTCTAATGCAACATCTGGCTCGGGACGAGCAGGCCTGGGCCATGAGGGACTAGTCGCATGGCAGACGGAACACTAGGATACTGAATACAATGCTTGTTCTTATGGTTGACTCCTTTAATATTAGTCATGCAGAAATGGCAGTCTGACACATGATCTTTACATCTCTCTCCAAACAGTTGGAACAGTGAATGGTATACTCTTCCTTTGTTTATTTCTCCAATCACGCAAGTCTTCAAAACATTTTGTTGCAGCTAACATTGGGTACAAATGGCTTGTCCTGGTCTCCAAGCTAAACTCCAAAGTAAGCATGATATGCCTTCTTCAGAAAATCAGTTAAATTTACAAATCGCCGTAAGTAAAAAGCACAGATTCTTATAAAACCAGTCACATTGATTGGAGATCACAGTTCTTGTAAACCATTTTCAGTTGTAGTGTTGTCAATGCAGTTTCAGTTTCTATTTCAGCTTCCTAAAAGTAAACAAAAACATCGTCAGGTTTCCTCTATTTTTTCATTTTTCTTATCATTTTGTTTAAGCCAGGGATGGGGCATCCTACCAGATGCCAAACATACACCTGCTATTTTAGACACTCCAACCGAGAGATCTTTTTAAGATTCTAACCGTCCCTTTAAGTGCAATTGTTTGAATCTCCTTTGCACTTGGTTTACCTGGTATATTTGTAAGATAGTTTGTAAAATTCTTTTTCATAAGTCCGGTTGCTCCTATAATTACTGGAATGATAGAGATCTTCTTAAGGTTCCAGTTTCTTTTCATGTCATACATAAGACCCTAAGTTTCGGGGTGCTACAGTATAATTTTTTTGCCAAAAAAAAAAAAAAAAAAAAAATAAATAAATAAATAAAAAAATAAATTAAAAAAAAAAAAAATAAAATAAAAATAAGAATAGGCTATACCTGTAGCCTCGTTTTCCTTATACAAGACCCCAAAATCGCACTTCTTGTCTATCTTTCAAAAACTAGAACTAATCCAAGGAAACGGGTGCCATTTTTGGATTGAGCGCACTAAAAAACCTATAAATTACTTGAAAAACCTTCGACCTTTGAAAAAAAAAACGCAGGCCAGTGTTATCGATACTTATCGAAGGCATTCCGAAACAAAACCTATCTAAGAACACTGCCAGCCAAATTAAATATACCTTCTTGTGAAATTTAATAATAATCGGCCCAGCCATTTTCGAGCTTATAGGGAACTCTCTCTCTCTCCATCACACACAAAAAATCTTTTATATACAATTGATGATAAATCAAAAAAGACTTTTCGCATTTATTAATATACATATATATAATAGTTGTATTGATTAGTTTCCTAGAGATAAATCCAATGAAATTCGCATGATTATTAAAGAGTGATTAATGGACGTTAGATCATGTATATAGTTTGGTTATTATACAAACATTATTGGTTTCATATGTGCATATATGTTTCGGCGGAATCCCAATTCAAGGATAACACTTTATCAGGCAAAAAATATCGATTCTTTTTTTGGTCTAATAAAGTGTTATCCTTGAATTGGGATTCGACTGGAACATGTATTCACATATACAACCAAAAATGTTGTATAATAAACATACTATATATATATATATATATATATATATATATATATATATATATATATATATATATATATATATATATATGTATATATATATATATATGTATATATATATATATATATATATATATAAGCAAACGAATTCGTACTTGTTTAGATGCTATTCTTTTCAGTCGTGTGCTTCTGTTGTTCGAAATGTTATCTGCCGCATTAAGTTGCAACTGCAAATGTCACATGGTCACAATGCGGGAATTGATAACATTTGCATGTAAATCTATTTTTTTTTATGACCAATTGATTTTCTTAGTTTCCAAAGAGAACACACAATAAGAAACGCATCTTTTTCTTCTCACTAAAAATTGCGAGGGCATTCCTTTAGGAGGAGAAAGAAGAAGAGTGTCGTTTTACTGGAAGCCGATTTAAAAGGAGACGCTAATAATTTCCGTATGGAATGTAATCGATGTCTCTACTAGGGTTGGATCAAATACAATTGTATTTGTATTTCAATTGTATTTAAATACAATTTTAATGTAATTCTATTTATATTTGTATTTTAACATCACAAGAAAAAGTAATTTGTATTTGTCTTTGTATTATGGCATCCAGGAAAATAGTATTTCGTATTTGTATTTATATTTGAGAGAGAGAGAGAGAGAGAGAGAGAGAGAGAGAGAGAGAGAGAGAGAGAGAGAGAGAGAGAGAGAAGGAAACTTTCAGAGCTCTAATGATAATAAAATGCAATAAGGTCATGATATAGAAATGTAATGTAATGTCAAATTTGGAAGGAAATATTTCTTTCCTTTTTCTTCTTTTTTATTTTGCATATTTTCAGATTTCTTTATTACTTTGAAAAAAAAACAAACTTATATTTGTTTTTGTTTAAATTAGTTATTGTATTTTTATTTGTATTTTGAGACTGAGGAATAAACGTATTTGTATTTGTATTTTTAGACTTAGGAATAAAACTATTTGTATTTGTATTTCTGGTAACCTAAACGAAAGTATTTGTATTTGTATTTCAATTGTTAAAAGTCAGTATTTGATCCAACCCTAGTCTCTACTAGCTGGTTTCGCCCGTACGCAGTAGTTTCCATTTTTAATTACTACACGGAATCAATGAAGCCACTTCAAAATTAACCAGACACTTAAAAAAAATGTTTCTTTCGGTAATATTAAGTATTCGAAGCTGAAGTATGAGCAGCAGCTTAAAGCTGAATTCTGAATTATTGACCGATATCAAACTTTGAAGGAAGAAACAGCCGCAGGAAGGTGACGGTGGGCCAATGGTTGACGACGTGGGTGTGGCAAGTTCGAACCAAGTTCGTTCCACAGAAACACTTTCACTTAAGGACACTCCATCCCATAAGTATCGATATTCTTCAAGAAGCGAATTCTAAATAGAAATGTATCGGGGAAACCAATAACATCATTAAGAATTATGTTCAACAAGTAAACAAACTGTTATCTTTTCAATTTCTCATTTCTTTTTCGGTACTTTTGCAGATATTGACCCTTGTTTCTGTGCAACTAGCGTAAACCGTGGGAATATGCCGAGCGCTAATCAAATTATAAAACACTAGAGAGAGAGAGAGAGAGAGAGAGAGAGAGAGAGAGAGAGAGAGAGAGAGAGAGAGAGAGAGAGAGAGAGAGAGAGAGATATAGTAAAAAGAAATGGACAGCATTTATGGTATACTAATTACAACGTAGACGAATGGAAATGCAATAAATAAAAAAAATTAACATCCACCTATTATATTTTATAAATAAAGATTTACTTTTTAAAATAACTATAAACACCAGAAGGATGTTGTAGTTTGCTTGAAGCATTGTGCGTTGTGTGAAAAGAGTTGTGTTTGAAGGCTATATCAATGCGGTTCGTGGGAAACATCGTTGAAATGAGTTAGTATATGAAAGAATAATGACACTATTAGAAGGAATTATTCTTTTATATATTAACTCGTATCGGTAATGCTGCATAAAACAAGACCCTAAGTTTCAAACATGACGGCTGGTCTGTCAGTTGAGGTATGGAAGAACAAAATGAATACAATACTTCCGCTATTCTTCAAAACTGATTACTTTTGGGCAAAGTATTAAGATATTTTGGTTAATATATTTTTATAACCTATTTACGTTTATTTTTTTAAATATAGTTACGTTTTCTTTTTTTAAATGTACTATATCAAAATATACTATGTAAACCTGCGCAGTCCATTACGATCGCCGATTAAAAAAAAAAAAACATATGCTTATAGTTAACTATATTTCACTTTTTTTACCCCCTTATAATGAAAATATATAAAAATTCTTAATCAATTGATTTTGTAATTTTTAATCACATATCTTTTTCAAATACGTCCAAAATGGAGTACTGTTGCCACATTTGGGCAGGAGCTGCCAGAAAGGACTTATCCTGCCGTGATAGAGTTCAAAATAAACTTCGTAGCCCCGTAGGGATGTCCTTTTCTCTTCCCTGCAACCTATTTCTCACAGAAGAGATGTTGCGAGTTTGTCTCTGCTTTATCGTTATTTTCATAGCAAATGCTCGGCTGAGCTCCAATCTCTGGTCCCTCCTAACCAAACTTTCACAAGAAACACCCGTCTAGCAGAAAACGCTATCACTAATTTCTCCCACTCTTTATCTGTGCCTAAACTTAAACGTAGATTCCATGACCAAAGCTTCTTTCTTAGAACTGCACGCCTATGGAATTGTCTTCCGTTTTCCTACTTTCCAGATGACTACAATATGGTTGTCTTCAAGTCCAATGTAAACAAGTTCTTGATGAGCCGTTGCATATAAGTTAACAAATTTACCGAATTTCCATTACTAACGATTACTATATTGTCCAATTTCTACTGTACACTTTTTAATCCTTATTTTCGAGTGGCCTCTTGGCCTCGATAAGTGGTGACGCCCATGTAAAAAAAATAACTATGTTTATTTTGTCAAACCGTTTAGATATTTCTATGCGATTAAAAACGCAAAATCAATTGATGGACTATTACCCTCGTGTCCAAACCGTTTCCTGCGAAACACAGCTCCTTTCAACTGTAAACATATATTTGGTAAGCTTTTTTTTATGCAAGAATAGTTTTTTCAAATTTTTCTAAAAAAACGTTTTTGCATGTTTTTTTTTTTATTGAAAAATATACAATGTTTTGAGAAAACTTACCTTTTCTGTAAACATATAAACAAATGAAACCCTCTTTTTGTAAGAAAAGTTTTTTTAAAAGTAAATCTCATATTGGTGGCATTAAACGTATAGTTTAATATTCTTTTAAAAAAGTCATTTGTTTGGGTACAGAATTTCTTTTGTTGTGCTTTATAGTCATGGAACAAAATATTTCTTAAGGAATATTTTCAGTGGACTACAGGGTGGTCAAAAAGTCAGGTAACATGTTAAAGGTAGAAAAAACAATATGATCCATTATAATCTCTATTCGTTTAATATTATTTGTTTAAATATTTGAGTGTAATATATAAACTCCCCCTCCTGATTTCTGGCTTTGGGGCTATGTAAAGGATAGCGTTTATGGCAAGAAGCCTGATACAATAGCGTCTTTAAAGTTATTTATTGAAGAGGAGATTGCGCGGATATCAGCTGACATGATTACACGTGTTACACAATCAGTGGTTAATCGCTTCCAGCGATTGATAGAGAGAAATGGACGACAATTAACAAAATAAACATATTGCATGTTTGTTTCATTTTATATTTCAATGTATGGTACTTAAATATACGTGTATTGCTAATATCGTTTTTCTTTAAAATGTTACCTGACTTTTTGACCACCCTGTAGTAGAGCAGTCGTTGACGGCAAAAAAGGGATGAGAAGAGCTAAGGGAAATTGAAGAAATCTCCCTCAACCTGGTAGCTTTCTGCGATGTGGTTTATGACGTAGAGAAATGGATTTTGCTCACTGTTAAAACAAATTTTTTCTACCAATTTATTAACTGTCGTCTGCCGAGATTTTCATTGACAAAACTCACTGGCGTTTGTTATCGATTTTTCAGTGAGCGGTTTTCGCTAGATCAGCGCTTGGCACATTCTGGCGATTTATGTCAGTAACATTCACGGAAATGCAGGTCAGTAAATTCAGAAGTATCCGTTTTTTTTTTCTCTCTGCATCTTTTCTTCATGCGGCAATCGAACCGGACACACACGTTTACTTTTATCATGAAAATTACACAATGCACTCACATAACTGCATTGTACGCATACTTGTGAATTAAAACCGTTGATTTTTCTTGGGGTGGCCCCTAGCAGAGAAAAATTGCACTTACGATTACAGTCACGGTTATATCAAAGTTAAACTATTGTAACGTAGTCATTACATTTCAACACTCGGAACCCACACGTTATATACTGAAAGTCGGAAGGAAATCAAGATAAAGAAAAGAATTTGACTCACTCTTTCTTTTAGTGAAACCACCGACATTTATTTACAGGTACTTTCCAAAAGTTTTCGCGTACTCCAATATGCTTAACAAGACTCTGCCGTAGTACTCGTCATTGTCCAACTATGTTTAGGATGCGTCTTCTCCTGTCGTCTACAGTCACGTGTATGGCACGTCACTTTCTGTCCTTCGTGACCACGTTTTTCTTTTTTTATATATTATCTTTCTTTCTTTCTTTCTCGCTGTGGAACCTCGCACACCGCTCGGTCATTTGCATACGTTTGCTCTTGCTGCTGTCATATGCGTGTCCTTGACATATTACCGTGACATTTATTGGGTGGGGTTCTACCAGTATTTTGTGCAAGTTTTTAGTTTTAACTCAATTTTTTAAACTTCATATATTTAAAGGTCAGCTCGCCGCCATTTTTCTTGTTCGCACCTATCAATAAACACTGTATGGTTTTCGAACCGATTAAACGGTTTGACGTGAGTAAAACCACTAACATCTTTTTTCCAGATAGGTAGAAGAGTAACTTATCTTGCCTTTGATAACATTTATTTGTTATATATTTGATTTTTTAAAAGCTTTTTCGTACCACTGTGGATTGTAAAACAAACCCAATTACTTTATCTGTAAATAAAGCATTGTTTCTGACATGCTAGTTTTACAGATATTATTAACGATCATAATCATCGATGATCAGTACATTTTTTTCTGCATTGCCCTGCCAATACCAAACACTGCGTCACATGGCCACAATGCGGGAATTGATAACCTTTGCAGCCCTTGAACAAGACATAACTCAGCGTTCGCATGGCTTTCCCCACAACATGACGTCAACAGCTCAGATTTAGCTGCTAACTGACGTAACATGGTAATCAGTCAATCACAACGCTGCGCGCTTAATTTCAACTCGACGCGCGTGCGCGTTTGTGCTACTCCCGTGCAGCAGACGAGAAATTAGATAAATATTGAAAAAAAGGGGGGAAAACCACCACCACCACCACCACCACCATCAACAACAACAACAACAACAACAACAACAACAACAACAAAAGCCATCATTTCTTGTATGCAAGTCAGTTAGAAACAGAAGAACAAAATATGGATTTGACCGTCTTGGGCCAACAACAGCTACAGACACCGGACGCCGTAATTGACTTTTGTCAACAGCGGAAATTACTGACAAAAATAATACAATTTGCAACATGTTACCACAAGTGCTGCCTAGCAAAAAGAGGGAGCAATGCCGACAACTATGGCAGGAAATGTGCGAGTGTGATGTGGCGACGGTGGACAGCAATTCGGTCTGGGACCTTCTTCGCTAATTCTCAGAAAAAAAAAACAACCTTTAACCCAACCACTTTTGTTTTAAGGTTTTTACAAAAAAAAAAAAAAAAAAAAAAAAAAAAATACTCACGGGGTACCACGCATGCATCACTTGTTTATACTAGCATGACCTGTGGAAATTCCATGTAATGAGAAATCGTAGGTTCTTGGCTTTTTGGCAAATATCAGAGTGTAGTATCTGTTCGGATACAACACTTAACTTTTTCTGACCTCAATCATGGGAGAAAATCCTTCTAGATTGAGGCAATTTTTATGTATCTAGAGTGCTCCTTTTTGGGGAGCTGGATTTCCCTCACAGTAAAAAACCGACCTTTTGTCTAACTCTGCCTTCGTGGGGAGGCAAGTAAATAGGAATAATAATGTTTTGATACAGATAGCATACACAGTTGGGTGTAGGTTGCCAGAATATATTTGATTTGTTTTTTACTTAAAAGCAATTTTAAATTAATTGATGTCGGCTGCCCAAATTATTTTCATAGAGCAGTATGTCTTAAGACAAGGAGTCATATTTTTAGTGCAAATTCGATGGATGTTAGGTGAAAGTCTTCGTTGACGCCTAGAACTCTGATTGCTCTGCAAATATATATAGGTATCAACCTTAGGGTCCTTGAAAGGTCTGATCAGCATTACGACGTCCCACATTCTTATTGGCCATAATCTACCTAAAATCTACTATCGCACTAGAATGACCCGTGGAAATTCCATGGAATGAGAAATATATTTGATCAACAATTATGTTTTAATAGAGCTAATATTTTCCCCAAAAGCGAAAAAATAGCTTTTTGGACAGAAAAAGCCCTTTTTAAAATTCTATTCAAATAATATTAATTGTATTTTAAATATATAACTGACCCAAATGAGATACATTAATGAATACTAATAAATACCATAAAATAATATTGTGTTACATAGTTCAATATAAATAATAAAATCTCACAACAATGATAATATATTATCAAAATGATATTAAGACTATGTAAATGGGACATTAATCTTATACTCTTGTTCACGGTTGCCAGATTTGCATTTTAAAATCAAATTTCGCGATTTTGGTCATTTTGGAAACATTTTAGCTTTCAAAAATTGTATTTAGTCTTTTTCAAAGCGTAACGTATGAACTAACTAAGAAAGGACCAAGCAGAATATTATAAAGATAGCATACACAGTTGGGTGTAGGTTGCCAGAATATAGTTAAGTTGTCTTTTACATAAAAGGAAGTTTAAATTAATTGATGCCGGCTACCTAAAGTACTTTCATAGAGCAGTATATTTTAAGGTCATATTTTTAGTGCCAAGTCGACAGGAATTAGGTGAAAGTCTTTATTGATGCCTAGAACTCTGACTGCTCTGCAAATATATATAGGTCTCAACCGAAGGTCATTAAAACGTCTGATCAGAATAACTATGTCCCATATTCTTAAAGGTCAGAGTGTAAGCATACAACCGTACTAAGAGTGACCTTCTTTTGATGCAGTCTCGTTTTCGAAGTCTGTACGTTACGTTTTGAAAAAGGCCAAACACAATTTTTGAAGACAAACTGATTAAAAAAAGTATATTTGCGAAATTTTAATTTAAAAAAAGACGAATCTAGCAAACCTGAACAGAATATGAGAGTGGCCTCCCTTTGATGTTGCCATGGTTAGAATATCTGTACAATAATTTTCCTTGCTTAGCCCGTACGTAAAACTTTGAAAAAAAAAGGCCAGATACGCTTTTTTAAGATCAACTACTTTTATACTATATGAGTGATCTCCCTCTGATGTAGCCTTGTTTTCGAATATCGTAATAATAATATTGTTGATGTAAGAAAAGAACTCATAGAAATGTTGACGTGAATCGGTTCAAAACGCTACGTAAAAAGGGAACATTCGAAAGAAGCAGGGCAAAAAAGTAACATTGCCCACCTAGAAGTGCTGGGTTGAAAGAATAAATTAAAGATTGTCTCCTACAATGTGATTTTATTATTTGTATTTAACTATGTAGCACAATATTATTTTCTGAGTATTTATTAGTATTTATTAATTTATCTCATTTGGGTCAGTTCTATATTTTAAATACAATCGACACTATTTTCATAGAAATGTTAATGAACTCATAATTGATGTGTGTTATTCGTGTTTCTGTTCCAAAATACTAATATTATGTGCTATCCAGAAAAAAAAAATCAGCATTATCAAAACATACATGTCGATTCAATATATTTCTCATTCCGCGGAATTTCCACAGATCCTACAAGTAAATAAATAAGTTTTAATGTTATTACATAACCTAACATGATCCATATGCCGTTAAAAATACGACTAATCCTCGTGAGAAACATATGTGTGCGCACGCGCGTGTATTTGTGTGAAACGGCACTAACTCTATTCGGGTCTAAGCGTCTTCCTCCGTAAGAGGAAGTTCCATGGGAGTATAAAATTCACATGCGGTCTCCAGTCGCATGTACATCCCCGTTAGGGGAGATGACGACGTTAGGTTTTTGCAACTCTTGCGGGGAAGGGACGACATCTTGCTGCTCAACTCCCTACATAGTATTCCTACAACTTATGTCATCGATAGTAGTCCCCTACATCAAAGTGGCACTGAAACATACGGGGCCTAGAATTATCCACTCATTTTAGTAAGGACCAGGTTCAACGTTGCTTAACTGCGATGATCTGACGGTAACCGGTGTGTCAACGTGATTAAAAGACACCGTTTGAATTGAAAGCCACGTTTAATTTCAGAAGAGTTTCCGATGGGTAGCCTATCTGTATAAGTCATGGAGATGAAAAAGAGTTTTCGTTGGGTAGCTGATCTGTATAAGTCTTGAACTTTAAAATTTTGCAAAAAAAAAAAAAAAAAAAAAAAGCCCAAAGATCTTATATTTTTATGGAGCAATTCTGGTTTCTGATTGGTTGCTAGCAGAACGTGGCTCCAGTTGATTGGCCAGTTCCTATTGCAAGTTTCTATAAGGAGAACCTTCCAATTTTCTTAAATCATACCCCTTCTATTATATCAAAAATGTTGCAACAATAGCTCTGTTACAATGTAGGTAAATAGGAGGGGAGAAATTTACACAGAAGTGGATACTGTGACTAATTAATTTTGCCTTGGATTTCCACGTTCTTAGCGTACTTACTACACCGCTTGAAAATCAATTTGAAAGCCCAGAGATCCTGATATCAAAAGTTGCCCTGGGATTATTCGAACTATTTTTTCTCATCTCCAATGATATTTTCACATTTTGGTCGATGTAATTTCCGAGATGCCCACGCGTATCTTGTGGCGTCATGGATAAAGCACTTGATAATATTCAGTTGTAAATTCATACTCTTCTGAAGTTCAAGGTTAAATCTTATATGCGGGCGACATAATACTCATAATGCAATTGTGAATTACTTAGGACTTCTATCCAGTGAGTTCGACAGAAAGATTCTCGAGTTTAACAGAAAATATCAGAGTTATACAAGATACACCATGAAGAAGGTCGGAGGTTACATCGATCAAAACCTTGTTAATCTAACACTCAAAATGAGAATAGTAATCCGAATAATCAAAATAAATAAAGTTACATTCTTCCGAGTAAATCGAAATTTACAAATTGTTTTAATGGAATGATCTCAGACAAACCGAAAGCACTTGCCCCCCCCCCGTCAATATAAATACCCTCGACTAATCCAACACGCATTACACTGCAGGGATCTCTAGATGCGGGACAACCTCCTACGTTTATTTTCTCAAACTGGTTTACATTGGAATTCTACCCCCCCTCCCGTATCCCTGCTTACCTGACTGCATTAGCGTGCAGCAGTTCAAGTTTTTGTGAATAGACATCTCGATGCTCAACTCCTTACATAGTGTTCCTGTAAATTTTGTCATCCAAATTAGCTTCTTACGTCAAAGTGGCACTATGCCTTGTTTGAGATGAAATAATAGTAAAAAAAATAGTTTTGTTCGAAATGCCGTCCAAATTCCCGAGTTCGACAAGATACACGTGAAGAAGGTTGGAGGTTACATCGACCGAAACGTTGTGAAAATGACACTCAAGATGAGAACAGTAGTTCGAAGAATCCAAATATTACGAGTGATGTTGCTAGTCTCAGTCTTTTCTGATGTGTGTTTTCAGAATTGTCTGATAAATTCATTGCTTCCTTTGTTGTCTATTTACATTACACTAAAACTTCTGTATGTAAGTACAGTCAGCGAAACAGGGACCAGGGAAGGAATTCCAAAATCTAGCAGTTGGAGGAAAGAAACTATTTAAGTAGAAATTTTTCTGTAACCTAGGGATCTCTGTAGTATAGGGGCGAGACTTTGCTGCTTGTCAGGTTTGTCCGGAATATTTACCTCGAAAGGGCACAAGTGCTTCTATCTCGCCAGAGCACGTTACATTACTTGTAAAAAAGGCACAGGGTTGCAACATTTCGGCGATGGGACAGGGACTGGAGTTTGGTTGATAGTGCGTGATCTAGTTGGTAAGAGACTCTGTTTTTGTCTTGTCTGAATACGAGAGACTAATGGCAGATGCACCAGCATGTTAAAGTGGCAGGTTAAATTTGTTAGAGGCGATGGAGGAGTTTTGGTTAGTTTCATCAAGCGTAAAGAAACCCGACGAGTTTACTAGAAGAAATATGATTCTACATCATCCAAGTGACATCTATTCGAAATGACAAAGTAACGATGTCTCCTTTTGTTACAGCCGAACCGTCTTCGTTACATTTCAAACCTCTCTCGGACCCCCCCCCCCCAGTTCACGCCGTCTGGTGCCATTGAAAAGGTACAACTAAACAAAATATATATATCCGACTCGGCTTTTCTTTCTGTTTTAGCAAACACTTCAATCTATGGCCCCCTCCTCCCCCCGTCACCAAACTTTCACGAAAAACACTCGTCTAGCCAAAACCACTGTCAATAATTTCCCACACTCTTTAACTATGCCTAAACCTAAACGTAGATCCCATGAACAAAGCTTCTTTCTTAGAACTGCACGCCTATGAAACTCTCTTCCGATTGCCTGCACTCCAGCTGACTACAATCTGATTGTCTTCAAGTCCAACGTAAACAAGTTCTTGCTAAACTGTCCCCCTAAGTAATCCAATTTACAAAATTCCCACTACTTATGTTTACTACGCTATAATCACATTGACTAATGTACACCCATAACCCTTATCCTCGAGTTGCCTCCAGGCCTTGATAAGTGGTGATTCCTGTGTACAAAGAGGCACTTATTACTATTTCTTTTCAAATAATGCTTCTTGTTTTTTTTCTGTTCATTTCGTCTACCACGAGATTAAAAAAATTCCGCCATTTCGATACCAGCTTACGTCCACCTCACCTGGGGCTCGTTTTTGTTTCTGACCTGCTCTTACGCTGCCATTAGCCAGTCATCTCTCGCCTTCGAATTCACACGTTTATCTTCTCCGGGGAGGACATTGCTTCTCCCACCCAACCACGTGGAGTATTTTTCTTCTTTTTTTTTCTTCTGACGCAAGCCCGCGCACACTTTCTCATTTACATATGTGCTTTTTCGACTACTGCTGCTAATATCCTCACAAGCCAGCTATCCTAAGGCTTCTGTTGATAAATTTCCACGCATGCATGTTCTTTTACACTTTGATGAGGGCGAATACGCCGACAATTCATAAAAAAAAATTAACAATGACTTTTTATTCACTAAAAAATAATGCAGCAATTCTTGGTTTTCTAAAAATTTGGAATTCAACGTTAGGAAATAATGCGTTCAAAAATGCAACTAAGCCTTTTTTATTTAATAAACATTAATTTTGATAAGTACATCAGCGCGGCAAGAAACAATAGGGGAAAAATAATAGCGCATCATATCCAAAGACTTTGTTCTTCTAATATTAATAAATTTTGCTCGTAAATGAATTGGCCAATTCGTGCCGATGAGAGGGACTTTGATGATCTAATAATAGCAAAAAAATGCCTATAAAAACATATTAACAGGGAAGATATTGCAATATTATATTTATCAATAAAATATATTATTTTTCAAAGAATGTGTGTTCCTTTCATGTAGAAGATGAATGCCGCAACGACAATCGCATAAAACTCATAAAAACCGAATTGAGCACTTTTTGATAATAATATTTTCATCATTCAATTGTACGAAAAACACTTCTGCAGGTTGAATATTCAATCCCCAGTACGGACGATGCGAAATGATACATTTGCGAAATACTTAAGCCTTCTAACAGATCATGGCTGACGAAACACAGGCGTGTTACCACCGTTGATTAAAAAAATGTTCCGTCTTAAATTCGGTGCAGATTTTTAAAGTAATACCATTTGTTCCAATGACACTGCCCCTCCCTCTCCCTCTCTCTCTCTTTCTCTCTCTCTCTCTCTCTCTCTCTCTCTCTCTCTATATATATATATATATATATATATATATATATACATATATATATATATATATATATATATATATATGATTAGTTTTTTTTTGTTTTTTTTTGGAAAAAGAATTCCAGCCGAGTGTTCAATTAAAAGGAAAATCCAAATTTTAAGAGCGTATTTATATTTTGTGTACAGAAAGTTGTTAGTTGAGACAGATCATTGGTACCGTCGGTTTCAAGCCCGATAATAAGGCCCGTTTAAGGTATCCTTATCAAGCTCTCTTCAGCCAATATTCAGACGAATATTGGCTGAAGAGAGCTTCATAAGGATACCTTAAACGGGCCTTATTATCGGGCTTGAAACCGACGGTACCAATGATCTGTCTCAACTAACAACTTTCTGCACACACACAATATATATATATATATATATATATATATATATATATATATATATATATATGTATATATATAATATAAAGCTGAATGTGTGTGTGTGTGTGTGTGTCTGGTCACGAATAGGCTCCTATATGGTTGACTATTTTAAAAAACCTGATTACATATAATGATAGAAGATGTATCGAGACACTGGAATGGGTATGTTTGACCTGGCAGAGCAGTGGTTCATTAAAATTGTTGCGGTCTGCGTTCGCTCTTGGTCCACAAAGTATGGAAATAAAAAATTAAAAAAATTAAAAAAACCGTTTACAAGTGTTTTTGATATAGATGTACATAAGACTACTTTGATAAGTATGTTTTAACTTAAATAGGGATGATATAATAAAATTGTGGGGTCTGCGTTCGCGCCTGACCTCCATAAAATGAAAATATGTCACAAAGTTTAACAAGGTTTTTTAATATAGATCAACAGAATATTGTGATAAGCTTTTCAGTGTGAACAGGTATGGTATAATAAATTATGGGGTTTATCTATTTTACTTTTACTTCATCATATTTTGCTTTGGTTTGATATCCCCAAATTCGAGGCTATTTCTTTACAACCCTTCCTTTTCATAACCTATCATACTTTCATAAATCAGAGTCCATTTTCTGTAGGCTGTTTTTGAACCCAGTCAACGACGGGTACTTTTGCTAGTATATATATATATATATATATATATATATATATATATATATATTTATATATATATATATATATCTGTAGAAATATATTTTCTCATAATATATATCAATCCTTATTTAGGAAGCTCAGTATAATAATTAAGTAATCGATTTTGCGCTACGAAACAGATACTGTCAAGAATTGCATAAGTCAATGAATTAAAGGAATAAATTATAAGATGGTCAACATCATGAACTTTGGAATATAACCTTTTGTCATTTATTCTCTCTATATATTTTTATATATAAATATATGATAAATACATACATTCATACATACATACATGATGATTGATGATTGATGATTGCAACGTCTTATCAGACGAGTGCCACTCCCTCAGACACTTAAAGGTCTATGAACCCAAAAATGACTTCCATCGCCACAGGACCATTTTAATAGACAAATGCCTGAGGGAGTATCTATACACAGATGATGTTACAAAGTTTTAGCTTTGTACGACATCTACGTCACTCTCTCGGTTTAAAATGTTGAGATCCAGCTACAAGCAAGAGCAAGATAGCCAGCAAGAAGTCAAACTGCAGACCAGCTTAATGCGGGTACTGGTCTCCCGCTTTATGGCTTTTTAAATCAGAGATTTGCTTCTCCTAGAAAGGTTGCCTTCACCACGGCTTACGAGAGCCCTCTCCACCCCAACACACATATACACATACAAGTATACACGGTGCTAGTTGGCCATTGACCCAGAAAAAGGGTTCATTCGCCATACATACATACATAAATACATACATACATACATGCATACATACATACACACAGTCTAACCCGGATATGAGACTTATTCTCTAGTCCCTACGACTCTCTTATATCCGGGGTCACACTGTACATTAACAAAGACTCCAATTTTGGATGAGAGAAACTATCTCTTATATCCGTTTATTCTATAGTCGGATCTCTTATATTCGGGTTACAATGAATATATATATATATATACATATATATATATATATATATATATATATAGAGAGAGAGAGAGAGAGAGAGATTATTTTTATTTATATTGACAAATATTACATAGTCGCTACACTGAACATACTAATGTTTTAGACAAATAGTCGGTCGGAACCACAAGTCTTTTTTCAAGCGATTAATGTTCCATTTAAGAAGCCTGGTCCTCAAATTTGAGAATTGAAGAAACATTTTAAAAAAAGTGAAAACGTTAATATCAAGAGATAGTGTTACGTGACATTGTTTGCACCACACATTGAACTCGACAGCAGAAAGAAACGGCAAAGCTCCAGGGAAGAAAAAAGAAAAGGAAAAGAAAAAGAAAAGGAAAAAAGAAAGGAAAAAGTAAAAAGAAAGGAGGTGTAGAGTGGTTACAACGTTATATGATTTGGGAGGGGGATGAACGTAGTTGTGTAAGAGAATAGATCCAGAGAGAGAGAGAGAGAGAGAGAGAGAGAGAGAGAGAGAGAGAGCGGGGGGGAGTGTGTAAATTATATTTCGTCACGTTGAACGGAAGTCAGGATCAGCTGATCGGATTGCGTGTGAGTCACGTGATCAGGTTAGCTGAATCGTGGATATTTGGTTTGGGCGTAGAAGGCAACGGACAGCTATCACATACGTCTCCTCCCCTTCACTGGTGGGTGGGGGGCGCTGACGTGTGTAGAAACGAGATAAAGAGAAACCACACAAGCCCGAAATTCACTTTCCATCTTCTGCGAGACATCTGGAAAGTGAAATAAAAACTATGAAGCAAATTCATCGTGTTGGAGTGAATGAACCTTCGTCGAAAACAGGTACCGTCTCCCCTGTAAGACACGAGGTGTTTCCAGATGGACCAACATCCAAGACGTAGAAGGTATGTGGACCACTAGATGATCACACGACATTAAAAGGCTGATTAGATGTATCACACACGATCTCCTTTATTAGATAACAACACAACAGTTGAGTTATCTAAGAGAGTGGGGAGCAGATAGTGTCCAAATGAAAAATTTGTTTTGAACGAAATATTGAAAAGAAAAGTTTGTAAGAAAAGAGATAGGTAGACACAGATATATGTATACATAAAACTCACATCTAAACATGAACACAATCCGGGAGAAACGATTACGGCGAAGTACTGCCGACAAATTGACGAAATGCCCCAGAAGCTCGTATGTGCTCGAGATTGGTCAATATGTAGGAACCGATTCTTCTCCATGACAAAGCTCGCCCGCATGTAGCTCAACTGACCCTGCGGAAGCTAAATGAATTGGGCTCCGAGACTCTGCCTCATCCGCCATATTCACCGGACCTCTCGCCCACCGATTATCACTTTTTCAAGCATTTCAATAACTTCCTGCGCGAAAATGCTGCTAAAGTCACGATGATGCCGAATCGGTCTTCAATAATTTCATCGCTTCCAGTATTAATAATAATAATAATAATAATAATAATAATAATAATAATAATAATAATAATAATAATAATAATAATAATGGTAAAAAACAATAACGATAATGGTGATGGTAATAATAATAATAATAATAATAATAATAATAATAATAATAATAGCAATAATAATCATGACGACTATATATATATATACACTAGCAAAAGTACCCGTCGTTGACTGGGTTCAAAAACAGCCTACAGAAAATGGACTCTGGGGCAAATAAACTTGTTTCTCGTTTGTGTCGATTCTTATTTCGATTAATAATGTTTATTATGAAAGGAGTTATAACCTGTTGAAGTTGAACGTCCAAAACCGACATTAAGTTTCACCAAACTAATAATATACAGATGAATTTTTAAAAGAATATGCGAGTTAGCTTCATCTTTTGCAGATGAATGCAATTCCACGACTCATATATAAGAAAATTGTATGTTCTTTTTAAATAAATAAGAAAAAAGGGGTTTTAATAGAAAATATCAATACACAACAATCCTACATTTATAGAGGCACACACACACAAACAAACAAACACACACACACACACACACACACACACACACACATATATATATACATACATATATAAATATATCTTAGTATACTTTGCAAGAATTTTTCCTCTAATACCTATGTCATTGAAGAGCAGGAACAATTCCTGTTTATTCCTCTTGTAATCCTTTTATTCCATTTGGCGTTCAAATATTGACCCGCCAAAATGAAAAAAATGGATTACAAGAAAAACAATCAAGAATCATTCTTACTCTTTAATGAAACATGCATATATATATATATATATATATATATATATATATATATATATATATATATATATATATATATATGCGCGCACGTGTTGTTGATTGAGCAACCATTGTCTCACAATTACACGCACAGCTAACCTTACAGGGGTGTGTATTGAACTGACTGAACCAAGACAGCGCATCGCATTTATATATATACCTCCAGACTGAATGAAGGCATGACATCGAATTTATATATATATATACACACTAGCTGTACCCTGCCACGCGTTGCTGTGGCGCAAACATTTATTAATAATTTCTCATTTTTACAAATATGTGTTTTAAAATTTCTTTTTAAATGACGACTTTTATCGAGTTTTTTTAATAGTAATTGCGGATGGGTATGCTGACAACAAATATCAGTTAAATTTCGCAAACCCGAAGTTTATTACAAAAACGTTTTGCTTTCGCACAATTCAACAATTTGTTCATCCGCGCATGTAAATTAAAAATATTTGTAAAAGTGAGAAATTATCAGTAAATAATTTATTTATTTTATTTATTTATTTATTTTTACACTAGGTACACCTCCACAAATGTTAAGAACGGCTTTCAGAATAAACACCCTCAACCTCTCTATGTTAACAATGGATTTCGGAATAAACACCATTTGGGGGGATATTTACAAAATGTAACCGATATTTGTTGTCAACATACCCATCCGTAATTACTATTAAAAAAAAAAGTCGATAAAAGTCTTAATTTAAAAAGAAACTTAAAATCAAATAATACATGTTTAGTAACATTTTTCTTTTAATATTCATAAAGAGTAAAACTTTTTTCAAAATAAATAAATAAATAAATGTTTGTAAACGTGACAAATAATCGTTTAGTTACGGCAACGTCAGTAAATAAAATATGTTACGTGCGGGGTGGGGTGGGAGACTAAGGGACCGACTATTATTTTTTTCTGCTGGTCGCCATGGAACTCAACGCCCAAGGAGTACCAAAAGTGAATTTTATTTTGTCAAATAAATACATTTCAAGCAATTTTTACAATAAATAATAAATAGCAACTTCTTTATTTTTACGACTCGTTCCAGCATATTATAAACACCCTAACCTCCCCATGTTAAAACGGCTTTCGGAATAAACACCCCCTAACCTCCCCATGTTAAGAACAGATTTCGAGGTTTGTTGAAGGGCGTGTTTAATTTGACATGGGGAGGTCAGGATGTTTATAATACGCTGAGGCATGTCGTAAAAATGAAACAGTTTAGAAAAAGTTAAAACAAACTTTTTATGTAAACAATGCCGTGAAAGAAACTAAACAATTAAAACGTAATGTTTGATGAGTGAAAAGCCTTAAGATAAATAAAGGAATTTAAAATTAAAAAAATTGGTAAGATACATAAATGAATTTAAATTTTTAAAAAATTTGGGATTTTTTTTTGTGCTAATGCAGAGAGTGATCCGAGCTACTTTTTTAAATCGTATTTCCACGTTTAATTAAAGTTTTATATGTTTTCATTCAATTGTAAGGTTAAAGTACAGAATAGGTACAAAACACCCTCCCTTCCCCAAGAATGGCTTTTTAAATAATAACGTTATTATTTCAGCACGGATCACTCTCTGCATGAGTACCTTTTTTTTTTTTTTTTACTTATCTTGTAATTCGAGAGTAGTTGAAACGGAAGTTACCGGAAGTAAAACCGGGCAGTCTCGCAGAAACGACTTACGAAAAATATTTATATTTAAATTAATATTTTTATAATTCGCAATGTTAAATTATTTTAATAACATGCAAACATTCATTAACTTTACAGATAGATCTTCTGAAAATTTTAATTAAATCGGTGATGTAGAAATATGGTTTTGTCGATGTTGAACGAACCAAGAATAACATTTACACACACACACAAACACACACACACACACACACACACACACACACATATATATATATATATATATATATATATATATATATATATATATATATATTATTTGGGGTAAACAGTTACATATGGTCGCTACAAATAGCCATCTGTTTCAGTCAAAGAGACTTCATAAGGCGACCTGGAACCTCTCGACGCCAAAAAGAAGAAACTCTTTCTTCTTTTTGGCGTCGAGAGGTTCCAGGTCACCTGATGAAGTCTATTTGACTGAAACAGATGGCTATTTGTAGCGACCATATGTAACTGTTTACCCAAAATAATAAAAACAATATTTTGCTCTTTTTATTGAGCACTATTTAACAACCTCGTTGTCTTCATTAGTTCTGACTTTTGAACACCTCCTACTAGAAAAGACGACATGGTTCCATTCCGTTTTCTTTATTTGTTGCAGACCATCTTCTAGTTGTCCAGTTGTGTCCAAATCCCAAGAGCGAAAGGAGCATTTTATCATGTCTGAAAGTGAAACAATGTTAAGCGAGCGTGATGGGAAATGCGCCGTTGTTAAACTCATGTTCTCTACCGATCCAAATAATGACAACAGGACAATTGCCAGCACCATCCACATGCATTGGTGGATTGCCATGAATAACAGGGATGTGCTCAGAGTGATTAGAACAAAGTTTCCGGCCCCGGTTATGGTCTTTAGTGTGGTTTCAAGTGAGGATCACATCATGCCACCTCACATCTTTGAAGGCGACTTGGAAGTTAACATTAAAATGTGCCTGGATGTGCTGAAGAGTGTGGTGATCGCCGGATGCAATCAAGTTGCCGCGGGCAGACCTTGAGTGTAGCAGCAGGACTCGACGCCGGCCCACAAGTCCAGAAAGACCATGGCTTGGCTTCAGAAGGAGTGCTACGACTTTGTATCCTTCTCTTTCTTCCTCGAGATGAACCCGTTGGACTACTTCGTTTGTTCATCCGTCGAGAACATCACCAACATGACCTCCCACAACACTAAAACGAACCTGATCACCGCTATCCGCCGAGTATTTACCGAGCTCCCGCTGGTTCTTGTAGAAAAGGCACGTTCAAATTCCGGAGCCATATCGAGGCGGTGATTGAGGCTGAAGGCGGCTACATTGAATAGATATCAGATCTACTACATACTTAAATTACCTGAATTGTTTTTTTTCAATAAAAAGTTTGGAAATAATGCTGTAGTGTTGTTTTCTTTGGGGCGACCTTTTTATCATTCCACCCTGTGTGTGTGTGTGTGTACGCATATATATGTGCCTATTACATCTTTTTTTTTTTTTACAAGGGTGTCACCACTTATCAAGGCCCAGAGGCCACTCGAGGATAAGGGTTAATAGGTATACATTAGTCATTTTGATTTTAGCATAGTAAACAGTGGGAATTTTGTAACTTGGATTACTTAGGGGGACGATTCAATTAGAACTTGTTCACATTGGACTTTTTCTTTTTTTTTCATAGGTATCAACTCATTATCAAGGCCAATAGGCCACTCAAGGATAAGGATTAAAGAGTGTACAGTAGAAATTGGACAATATAATAATCATTAGTAATGAAAATTTGGTAAATTTGATAACTTATATGGAACGGCTCATCAAGAACTTATTTACGTTAGACTTGAAGACAACCATATTGTAGTCAGCCGGAAAGCAGGAAAACGGAAGACAATTCCACAGGCGTGCAGTTCTAATAAAAAAGCTTTGTTCATGGAATCTACGTTTAGGTTAAGGCACAGATAAAGAGTGGGGGGAATTATATATATATATATATATATATATATATATATATATATATATATATATATATATATTAACTTTATATATATATATATATATGTATATATATATATTTAAAGGAGATTAGAACAATAGTCTAAAGAGCTGAGTGTATTTCAATGTAACAGTGAAATTACTAGTTTAATTAAAATACAGGAAAGAGAAAGTGCTCGTTGTAATTTATATATATAATAATCTCGATAGGTAAATATCCTAGAGCTAATTCAATATTAAGTAATGTGATTGATAATTTAAAATTTAAAAATCAAATTATAATTAAATTAAAAATCCGTTTCAAAAGAAGGAACAACAACAAAATCAATTATCTGTACGATCGTTTCGGAAAACAATGCTTTTTATTGTGGTAGACATCAAGTTACGTACAATAATTACATATAGTTTTTTAATAAGCAAGGTCTCCTCGTCAGCAAATTTTGAAGGGTTTTTATTAAATTTAAAAGACACCATAAATAAACCTAGCATTAAAAGTAAGGCAGATGTGTCTTTTAATTTTTCGCCTTTTGAAATCAGGAACTATGGTTAAAATACTCATTTAGATGTTTGCTATAGCTTTTTACCTTATTGAATCAAGGAGACCTTGCTTATTAAAAAACTATATGTAATTATTGTACGTAACTTGATGTCTACCACAATAAAAAGCATTGTTTTCCGAAACGATCGTACAGATAATTGATTTTGTTGTTGTTCCTTCTTATGAAACGGATTTTTAATTTAATTATACTTTGATTTTTAAATTTTTAATTATCAATCACATTACTTAATATATATATATATATATATATATATATATATATATATATATATATATATATATATATATATACCTATTATGTCCTTATCTTCTAATTTTTATCTCTTAATCGCGATCTGCTGCCAGTGACCGTGTACATATTGTCGGCGACATATATTTGGTGAATTCAATAATTAATATTAATCACTAATTTCAAAGCACAACTGCACTGTAACAATGCACAATTATAAACAATTACTTGAATCTGCCATGTCTTTCCACTTATCTTAATAACAAGAAAATGAAGTAATTATTTTGTTATGACCTCACAAACATTTTGAAAGTGTTTACTTTTTCGAACGTTCATAAGGTATGTGATACTATAAAGTGGACATGAGGTGGACTTGAGTCACTAAGTGCTGAGAAAGGGGGAGGCAATAAACAAAGGACTAGGAAATGTCCTACAATCCATATATCTATAAAAGTGAAAGTGTCTCTCTGTGTGTCTGTCTATCTGTGTACATTTCCCTACAAAATCTCTCTGTCAATTTTCAGTCTACAGACTCGAAATTTGATATACAGGGTACTGAAATTTAGGGAAAATCTTTGTAATCAGTTTTCGGTCAGAAATTTGGCTGTTAAGAGGTAAAAATCAACGATTTGACCTTTTAGAACTCCACCAAACTCCTCCGCCAATTTTGGGTCTAAACACTTGAAATTTTAGATATAGGTTCCTTGGACATGGATCTAACTTAATAACTTGATTTGAACCAAAACCAATAAATGTTATTGGGTCGTAATAGGGGTTAAAATAAAAAAAATTACCGCTGCGGTCTCTACCAAATTATTCAGACAATTTCTGGTCTAAACATTTGAAAGTTTACATAAAGGGTATTCAGAGATAGGGCAAGCTTTTTAATCGGTTTGGGTCGAAAATTTGAGCTACCAATATATAAATGTATGTCCGTATGTTTGCATGTCTGCCTAAAACTTTCGACAGAGGCGACAGATTTTCACAAGATCAGTATCGTTTTAAAGTTCGACCTTTCAGGCGACAAATACCGAAAAATTGAATAAAAACATTAATTTCTTCACCTTAAACTGGGCACTTTTATACAGGGGGGAGTCGCTTTTTTCGCTGATATTGTCGAAAGTCATCCCCTCTTTTTGATTGTCTAGCCTTAATTTAAGTTTACGTTACTTCCGGTTTGGCGGTGGTCGTAACAGCAAAGACGTCACGTTTTTCCCCATTCTTTGCCTTCTTCGCGGTACGGGTTCGAGCCTGCCTTTCTATTACCACTTTTTTTTTATTTTGCTCAACACACACCTCCAAACACCCGGGCAACGCCTGACACTCATGCTAGTAAACAATAAAATAAGAAGTAGCAAACAATGAATTTGTAGGTATTTTTAGATCAAGCCTACAGATGACTAGGGAAGGGCGGTTTCTGAGTGGCTGTTGTGAGGGCGACTTCAGATACCAACGGGGAGAAGACAGTCAATTGACATCGAGTTGCCGGTTGCGACGGATCGGAGTTGATAGCGACTCGGACGGTTTTTAGAGTTGCGAGTTGAGACCAATTGCGACTGACAGACGTATGTAACGTCGATAGAACGGGGAGAAAACACACACGCTTACAAGTTCAACCGTCAATTATATGTGAAACATTGGCGTTTGTGTATTCCCTTTCTTTGTTTCACGACTTATATTTCTACTTTGTGAAACCGCGGGTGTTACCATCGACACTTGCCAGCGAGAAAATGACGATCCGGCCATAAGAAGAATAGTTAATTGAAAAATCTACGACACACGTCTGGTCACAGTTGAACAAACTACTCATCTACGTTGGGCCATAGCTTATCATATTTCAAACATTCAAATATTACAATGAAAAATGCGAGCATAAAAAGTAATATGGTTAAACTTAAACATGGAAAAGTAAAGGACTAGTTGCTAAAACTGGAAAAGAAAAGGACAAGATATTCTAGTAAAAAAATCATAACTTAAAATATTGCATCAATAAGAATTGATTATATAATGTTATAAATTGAATTTAAAAAATTCTTGTTTAATTTCAGTTTTTTTTTTTTTTTTGCCTCCATAAACATACAATTATGTAATAATAATGTACGACACTCGTCTGCTTTCAATAAAACCCCCTGAAGTATCTCCCTTTTATGTTTTTATTCTCTCTGTTTCACTTGCTTCTTCTCTTTTCGCGACAGCAGTGAATTGGTAGCAACAGTACTCACTGAAGCGACGTGGTTGCTATCGAAACAAATCATAAAGAAACTTCGTTCACCTCCCTACATTTTCTTTTTACGATTTTGAACACCGGTAAATTCTTCATAACTTTTGTTTTACTGAACGAACATTGGATTTTTTTTTCGCAATATCGCTGAGGAGGTGATCTATAAACTGTAATAATTGTTTGAAATTTGGTAAAAAATGAGTGAATGGTGAAGCTTTAAAGCAGTTCTAAATGACTAAAACTGCCACTTAGCCATATATTGTATTTGAATGATAAAACCCAGACGTTTTCTTAAATCATATCAAGTACGTTTCTTTTTCATTAAAATGACGTCAAAATTTCGTGTTTTTATATGTTACTAGCATGAGTGCCCGGCGTTGCCCAGGTGTTTGGAGGTGTATGCTGAGCAAAAAAAAAAAAAAAAAAAAGGTCAATTTTTTTAACTTTGACCCCTATTATGACCCCTTAAAATTTATTGTTTAGGGCTCAAATAAAGTTATTAAGTTAGATCCCTGTCCAAGAAACCTATATCTAAAATTCCACGTGTTTAAACCCAAAATTGTAGGAGGAGTTTCGTAGAGTTCTCAACGGTCAAATCTTTGAACTTTGACCCCTTAATCGCCAAATATCTGGCAGAAAACCAATCACATCGATTTTCCTAAATCTCAGTACCCTGTATATCAAATTTCGAATCTGTAGGCTTAAAATTGATAGAGTTATTGCGTAGGGAAATGTACACACACACACACTGTCACTTTTATATATAGAGAGAGATTGCCGCATTAACTTCGCTTTGATGACGATATCTTGATTTATAAATTTAGGCTAGTACCTCACTATACCAAGAAAAAAATGCAGGATGAAATCCCTGGGAGAAGAGCAACATGAAACTAAAATATTTGATATGCTTTCCGCGTCTAATTGAGAAGGCCATGTCTGACAGATTCGTATCGGTACCAATATATACTACACGCATTGGCGTAGCAAAGGTGAGTGCGTAAGGGGTGGTCCGTCCCGGGCGGTATTTTGAGGGAGTAAAAAAAGAAAATAGAAAAAATTAAAACAATATAATGCTCGCCTGAGCTTCAATCTATGGTCCTCCTTCGCCAACCTTTCACGAAAAACATTCATCTAGCTAAAACCACTACAAATAATTTTCCTCACTCTTTATCTGTGCCTAAACCTAAACGTAGATATCCATGAACAAAGTTTCTTTCGTAGAACTGCACGCCTGTGGAACTCTCTTCCGTTTTCCTGTTTCTCAGCTGACTACAATATGGCCGCCTTCAAGTCCAGTGTAAACAAACTCTTGATGAGCCGACCCTTTAAGTAATCCAATTTACCAAATTTCCACTACTAACGATTACTACGATATTTCCCCATTGACTACTGTACACTCATTGACCCTTATCCTCAAGTGGCCTCTGGGCCTTGATAAGTGGTGACTCCTTTGTAAAAAATAATAAAATAAAATAAACAGAAAGCTAAAAAAAAAATCTGAAATTTTATTCTAAAGTTTTTTATGGTCGTAATATGTTTTTGTGTTTCATGTATGCAATACTGTTTTTAACCGGGTTTTTCAACAGTAGAATCAGTTTGATGTCTAATGAGAATAAGTTGAATACTCCTGTTTTATATAAAAGAATAATTTCTTGGAAAGTTCCGTGCAATTTATATATTAATACGATAGCGTGTGTGTTCTTTTGTGCGTCACGCTACATCCGGGTCGTTTAATTTTTATGTACTTCCATTTCTTGTAATAAAAAATTTTACCAAGAATTCTCCATAAGTTTTGGTTTCGGTTTAGACTATAGGTGACAGCACTTAAATCATCTATTTCTTTATAAATAATTTTATCAAGAATTCTTCATTAGTTCTTGTTTAGGTTTCAATTATGACTGAAGGAACTCAATTCATATGTATATATATATATATATATATATATATATATATATATATATATATATATATATATATATATATATGTGGCTCTGTGGTTGCGGCGAAAGACTTTTAAGTTGGTGTCGAGATGGCGGGGGTTTGTTAATCTCATGGCAAGCGAAATGAACATTAAAGAAAAACAAGATCAGGTATTATTGTTTAGAAAGTAACGGTAATAGATGTTTTTGATAAACAAAAAAAAAAAAAAAAAGAAAAAAAAGCCGTGTCGGATTTATTTATTTTTGTTTGTTTGTTCCCGCCACGTTACACAGACAGATAGACAGACATACAGACAGCCATAGTGCGTTTTATAAATGAGATTACTGAGTCGAAGTTCAAAAGTTTTGTTTACTAAAATATCTTTATTCGTTTATTCCTACATATGGCTTGCGTCAGTTCGTATTTCTACAAACAAAAGTTGTTAACAAAGTGTTCCTTTTTGTGAAACACATTTCCACGGGACTAATACCCTGCATCTTACAACATGGTCACCTTCAAATGCAATATAAGTAGATTCCTGTTACTAACCGCCATAACGAGGATTCCAACAGTCTCCATTCTATTTTCTATCACTCCACTGAGAATCATTACATTTTTTTAACTCTTATCTTCGAGTAGCTTTTGGCCTAGATATGTGGTTATTTATTATTTCAAAAATATACACGTATTGTGGGTTGTGTAATTTCAAAATATATATTGTTATTGGAGTCTAAGTTCAAAATTCTTTATATTTATGTAAATCTCTCCCGACAAGACATGAAGCCACCTGATGTAAAAGGCTAAAAGAAAATTGTCCTTAAAGGTAAAAAAGTTGTCAATGATAAGTGTTGGATTGGATAGATTGTCACTCATAAAACAGTAATTCTTCTTTTTTTTTTTGTCAGAAATATTTCCCCTGGAATGTGAGGACTAAAGAATAGAATGAAGAAAGCGAGAGTTACACAGCTACCGTAATAAACTCAAGATTCAATTTCTTACTTTTTTTATATGACGAAAGAATATCTTTTCGGTTCTACCTAAAGCAACGGGCGTGAAAGGCTAGCTTTATAAGTATACGTTTAAGTTTATGGGCGACACAAAAACGGAACACCTACAAGGACACGATATAAATGGAGGGAAAAATAATGCATATAATTGCAATGGCAAAAAGAAGAATTGATAAATCCGAAGTGGGCAAAAGGATTATACGAAAAGACATTGTTATCGGGAATAAAGACCTGACGTTGGCAAATGTCATTCTCATAAAAAAAAGGTAGGCGCTTTGACAGCTTCGAAAATGTCAAAGAAATGGAATCAAATAAAAATGGCAAGCACGGCATATACGCATTTAATTTATTGTCAGCACTTTTTGACTATTATACGAGATAGAATTCTCAAGATTCCAGCGTTAGGTCAAAAGTGATACAGACGGATAAAAAAATGCAAAATATTAAATATCTTCATTGTTAAAGGCATTCATATCCGAACACTCCATCTAATTGACCCAGATATATATATATATATATATATATATATATATATATATATATATATATATATATATACATATATATATATATATACATATATATATATATTTTTTTTTTTTTTGAAGGTGACCATGTTGTAAGATGCAGGGTATTAGTCCCGTGGAAATGTGTTTCACAAAAAGGAACACTTTGTTAACAATATATATATAGTGTATATGTATGTATATATATATATATATATATATATATATATATATATATATAAGGTGTCTGTAAAGTTACTATACAGTCTTATTGTTTTATTGTATTATATTTGTATTAATAGTTAATATTTATTTTTTTTACAGGTTTATTTAATCAAGCATGCCATGCAAGCTAACTTTGGAAGAGCGCAAATTTATTTTGAGGCGATATTGGAAAACAGAAAACGCACAGGATGTAATTCGTGATTGGAATCATTATTTTAATACGGATCCTCCAACACGTTTGGCTATTTATAAACTTCGAGAAAAATTTGATGATACTGGCTCAGTTGCCGATGCTCCGCGTTCTGGTCGGCCAAGTGTGTGCACTGAACAAAATTTGGCTACAGTTGCTAAGGCATATGGCAGAAGCCCAAAGAAATCACTTCGCCGTGCTAGTGCAGAAATTGGTATCAAACGAACGTCTCTACATAAAATACTCACGAAACTCCACATGAGACCATACATTCCGCGCCTAATTCACGGACTTTTTGAGGATGATCCTGATCGCAGGTCTTAGTTTTGCGAACAGATCGTCAGGATGTGTGAGGACTGTATAGTAACTTTACGGACACGCTGTATATATATATATATATATATATATATATATATATATATATATATATATATATATATATATATATATATATATATATATATATATATACAGGGTGTCCGTAAAGTTACTATACAGTCTTATTGTTTTATTTGAATTTGAATATTTGTCATAGAAATTGTTTGCCTTGATTGTTACAGTCTTTTCGGATGTAACACGTGTATTTTCTGAGATTTTTATAAACATAAAGGTGCTATTTCTTTTTATTTCTTTTGTTACAAATAAATATTTTAATACAATATCTTACTGTACTGTTAATATATTACAGAGTGTCTGTATAGTAACTTGTAAGACTGTATAGTAACTTTATGGACACCCTGTATATATATATATATATATATATATATACATATATATATATATATATATATATATATATATATATATAATAGGACAACAAGAGTATGAAATGAAGACACAAAACTGTATGTTGGTAGATATAGAATGGATAATTTATTGAATAATGGAATACAGGCAACATTTGGGGGATAGAAGGGACTCTTTATGCCATGGCATTTCGAAGCCTAATGCTTTTCATCAGAAGAGTAGAGAAGGTGCTAGGTAGCATGGGGAAGATGCGGCGTCTAGTGTAAGGTTCATTAGGGACGACACAGATTAAGAGGAATTATAAAATGTTGGGGGAAGCTTTATTAAATTCTAAATAAATAAAGAGAAGCTTATTATATATAGTATGATATATAGGATTGTATATGGTCTTTAACATAGTATTGAGGTTAAGGGGTATATGTATTATGGTTAAATAGGGGGTGTATTGTTGCTGCGTGGTAATTTATTTTAACGGTTTGTGGGGTGTCTATTTTTTATGGAGTGGGTAATTTTGATTGGTGCCACCTTAACGGCAAATGGCGGCTATAAAATCGCTTATAATTTGGGGGGGTATTCAAGGTTGTAAAACTGAAAGGTAATATGCGGCAATATATTTATAAATTTCTTCTGTTATGATATAGGGAGTATGATTATAAGGGGGCGGTCGGAGATTAGGATGGCAATGACTATGAGTGTGTTTAGCTTGATGCAAAAGGTTAAGTATACATATTGATGTCAAAGTGGAGGAGTAAGAAAACCATTACTACTTATGAGAGTGGTAAAAATATATCAAACAATAGTAGGGTAATTATAATAGTACGAAAGATAATAGTAATGAAAATTATTATAATAGTAGTAATAATAAAGATGACACTTTCACTTTTATAGATATACTAGCATTTCAGCCCGGTGTTGCCTGGGTGTTTGGAGGTGTATGTTGAGCAAAAAAAAAAAAATCAATTTTTTAAACTTTGACCCCTATTATGACCCATTAACATTTATTGTTTTGGGCCAAACTCAAGTTATTAAGTTAGATCCTTGTCCAAGGCACCTATATCTTAAATGTCAAGTGTTTAGACCCAAAATTGTCGGAGGAGTTTGGTAGAGTTCTCAAAGGTCAAATCGTTGAACTTTGACCTCTTAACAGCCAAATTTCTGGCCAAAAAGCGATCACATCGATTTTCTCAAATCTCAGTACCCTGTATATCTTCGAGTGTGTAGACTAAAAATTGACAGAGTTATTGCGTAGGGAAATGTACACACATACACATCTCCTCTAGAACTGTCCATCTATAGAACACAATACGGCAGAGCTGCTTCCCAGTTTACTATAACATTGTCGTTTTAAAATGGAAGCAATTTCTTTTTGAGCTGTTCTCTTAAATAAACAGACCCTACCCAAGTTCCATCACTACCGAGCATCACGGGGTCGTCTCACACTCTGCCTTACACTCATAAACCCTCGTCATCGGGTGGCCCTTGGGGCTTGTTAAGTAGTGACCGGCTCTAAAGAAATGACCCCGATAAATATGCATCAGTCTTTATATAATAAACCATCAGCTAAAATTGAAACAAAAACATAGCGTTTCAGCCTTAATCGTTAAATTTGACAAGTTTGACATGATGATGTTAAAATCTGAGACGGTAAAAAATTCAAACTTTTAGTATAATAATATATTATATGAAAGGCGATATGTCTGTCTGCCTGTCTGTCTGTCTGTTTCCATATTTTCAAATTCCAACTCTTCCGAAAATGAAAGTCACAAAGCGGCTCTAGTGGCCTCAAATGATTGGATTTTATGGACCGTTCCTTTATAAATCTTTAGCTGGTTAAAATAGTTTTAAGGGGTCAAAAAGAAATCCTAATTGAAAAATAAACGCTATGCATTTTGTACGTTCATCTTAGTTTATTTTTGATTTTTAAGCAGCCCCATATGCGTGTCACGTTGGTACAGTGGTAACGTCACCAGCTTTGAATGCTACAGTTTTGGTTTCGATTCTAGCTGATGGCACCCGATTACTTTTTTCTTCTATAACGGAACACACAGCACTGACGTTAATCTCGCGTAGCCAACGCACCGTTTCAGCATTTCAGAATATAACCGCTGAGAGACAACGCACAGATCTTTACTAACAGGCTTTATTTTTCTTTTCTCCCACTTTACAACATGGTAAAAAAGAAGAAAGAAAAACGAAAAAAAAAGATATACAAAATACTGAGGCTGGAGCTAGACTCCGAAATATATTTAAATTATAAATTGCAAACAAGTGAAATATTTGTTTAATTTCGTAATATTGCGTTATGATTTGGCTTTCGAGCGCACCTGATGCGTGTTTTATTTTACTTATTCGAAATCACAACTCTATAATAATATATACGAAATGTGGACAAATTAAAATATCATATTTAAGCGTATTTTACGACCGACCAAAACCTCCCCCCTCTGCTAGAGAATGACTTAGGATGCATTGGTTTTTCCACTTGATGTAAGTAACGAAAAAAAAAAAAGATGGTGCTACATTGAAGATGAAATAAACATACGTTTGCTAATATCTTAATCGTAGCTTGATTATTGACAAAAGTAGCGGGGAATTTCCACGAGGTTTCACCAGTAAGGGGGGAAAAAGTGCTTGTGTTATATTGATTAATAGGAACTATTATTCTCATCTTTGGTGTTAATTAGCACAACGTTTCGGTCGCTGCAACCTGCGACCTTCTCCGAGTGTGGAGAACATGCTCCTTTTCCTACTAAGGAAAAAGGATGTTGGTTCTGCCTTACAAGACTTCGAACAGTTTCTTTGAGAGTGGGTCCGTAGATCATAAAGATGGTTCAATAATCAGAGGTCACTAAGATATTTGTTAAAGGTTTTTCTATGATTCAATTTTCCGGGATACGAGGGGCGTGTAATAAGTAATGCCCCTGACCCACTCCCAGTTGTCCGTTCTAGCTGTAATTTTGCACGTGCAATGAATTATATCTCTACGGGTTATGTGGCAAATTACAGCTCTGAACTAATTGTGTTTTCTGTTTTAAAGATGTTTGAACTGAGTCAGGTGTGAAATGGAGCCTGTTGAATATTGAGCAGTGATCCGGCTTGTGTATTTGAAAGGACGCACACCACAGGAGACTTTTGATGAAATAAAAGAAACTCATGGTGATAATGCCCCATGATATGACCTTGTAAAACGCTGGCATCGTGAATTCAAACATGGCCGGAAGTCTGTGGAAACAGCTCCCAGACCTGGTCGCCCCCCCCCCTTCTGCCATTGATGAGGCATCTGTCCGTCAAGTTGAAGCTGCCATTTTGGAAGATCGGTGCAGTACTATTCGCCAAATAGCCCAAGATGTCAAGCTTAGTACAGGGTCTGTGGAAACTATCATTCATGACCATTTGCATACGCATAAGGTGTCTGCCAGATGGATTCCCAGGTTGCTCACACCATTCCAGAAGCGAGAACACGTCGAGTGCTCGAGAATGAATTTGAAGATGTGCCAAGGAGATAAGTCAAAGTTTTTCAAAAGACTGATTACACAGGATGAAAACTGGGTCCATCACTATGACACAGAGACCAAAGCCATGTCAATGCAGTGGAAGCACTTGGACTCACCACCTCCAAAGAAGGCAAGGGTGCAGCCCTTCGCTGGCAAAGTCATGCTCACAATCTTCTGGGACCAGGACGGAGTAGTGATGACATATTTCCTGGCAAAAGGTACCACAGTTACAGGAGCCTATTATGTTTCACCTTTGAGGAAATTAAGGGAAGCTATCAAAATCAAGAGACGAGGCAAGATCAGCAAAAGAACCCTCCTCATGCAGGACAACGCTCCGGTCCACAACTCGCATGTCGCCAGATCAGAAGCACGAGCGTGTAGTTATTAAATCCTTCCACATTCTCCCTACTCTCCTGACCTTACACCCTCTGACTTTCACCTCTTCCCAGCCATGAAGTTGTTTTTGAAAGCAAAGCGTTTCCCAGATGATGCAGCCTTGATTTTTGAAGTCACGTCGTGGTTGGAGGACCAAGCTGGGGTGTTCTACAAAAACGGTCTCCAGAGCTGCATCAAACTATGGGAGAAATGCATAACTCTGGGTGGTTCCTATGTAGAGAAAGACTAATAACTGTGCCAAGTTTCGTTGCTCTACTGCTATGGGAAGTGGGTCAGGGGCATTACTTATTGCACGCCCCTCATGTCTATACTTTATGATCTACGGACCCACCCTCAAACAAACGGTTCGAATTCTTGTAATGAAGAACCAACCCTCTTTTTCCTTAGTAGGAAAAAAAGCACGTTCACCACACCCGAAGGAGGTCGCAAGTTGCAGCGACAGAAATGTTGTGTTAATATCACCCGAGATTAGAATAATAGTCCGATTAACCAACATAACCTAAGTATTCACATCTCATCTAAAAAATTCAGAATGGCAAAAAAAAAAAAAAAAAAAAATCGTGTTACTTAGTAAAGACCTCTTGAAGAAGAAATAGACATAAGAATATATCTAATGACACGTAATTGATTTTTTCATCTCTTTTTCTGCCCCCCCTCTCTCTCTCTCTCTGTCCGTATTATTTATCTTAAGTTAATAAACAATGTGTGTTTGGGTACAAACTTCTTCGTTTAATCATAGGTAATTTGCAAAAAAAAAAAAAAAAAAAAAAAAGCGCGAGGACAACATATGAGACCAACGCTAGCACAAGCTGGAAGACAACATATTGTTACGTAGTGTGTGTATATGAATATGTTACGGTGTGTGTGTATATGAATATGTTACGGTGTGTGTGTATATGAATATGTTCCATAACAACGTACACCTTGAATAGTGGGTTTTATATTTTATCTGTATATTCATGTACGTTTAAACGCGTGTATGTATATACGCCGTATCATTTAGTTGATCGTCTAGTGTGTATATTTTAACACTTATGCAACAGTTCTAACAGGAAACGATTGACGTGGACGTATCGAAACAGTTGTAGACAAACAGTTTTTTTTAACAGATGTAAATAACACAACACATACCTGGATTGTTTACGAACAATTATTTTGATGATTTCAGCTGACATCTTCAAATGTCTTTATATCTTGGCTGCCTGAGGAAACGCCGCTCCCTGCGTTATGGAGAGACCAACTCCCCCTTTTGAGTCGTCCGTTCTCTCTGATGTCCATCTAACGACTACCTAGAATCTCCTCAAATCTACATCTCATTACGTAACAGCTGATATAACCTCAATCTAGTTATTTGTTTATGCAACCCAAAATTGTTTTACATTTCTTTGTGGCGATATTATTATTTCAACTGTCAATCACTTTTCCCAATCTAATTGCTTATTTTTCTAATCATGATAATTGATCCAGCGATCCGCTGTCGCTCGAATCCATTACTACTACTACTACTACTACTACTACTACTACTACTAATTCTGATTTCGTTTATCAACGTCTCTCTGGAAAGGGATGGGATTCATTTCCAGAGGATTTCCGTTAATCCCGGCTTCAAACCAGGAGCTTTAAAGATCAACGTGTTTCCTAAGGATGTTGGTGGTACCTATAATTGCAGAGGTCTGAAAGCCGCCTAAAACATCGGGGATTTGTAGTTTTTTTCAATTGTCCTTCCAAACTACTTGATACTACTTCTAGTGTACCAACTACGACCAGGATTATTTGTGTTTTAACCCAATGTATACGCCTTATCCCCAAGGCCAATGGAGCATAATTGCTCCACTTCTCATTCTCCTTCTCTCTCATATTCCTGTCCCAGGGTACCGAGAAGTCTACAATCTGCCAGTTTTTTAGACCTTGTCAATGACGGCCAAATCCGGACGACTATGTTCCAATTACTTGGTAGTTATGACACTTTTGTCCCACCATACCTCTACATTGCCATTCTCACTTGTTCTCACTTCATCAGGCGCCCCCTCAAACCATGTTCCAGCACACATTCTA
>NC_136511.1:622500-625000 GCF_053919585.1 Euprymna scolopes
CTCTGCTTCTGGCGCTCGTCCATGACAAGAATTGTTTTTTACTCTCACACCGTCAATGTGTGCAACAGAGAGCTGAAACTCTCAGGTCATGAATGCATAAGTTCAGTCATTATAACAATGCAGTTTGCAAGCCTCTCTGATCCATTTGAGCGGAATATTAAAATAGGGCGCAAACACTTTTGGAACGCTCCTCATATTCATATTATTTTGATCCACCGGACTACTTTTGAATAACATTTTCCCAATGTTTCTGTCGATGTTATTTCCGACTTTCTTCAGGTGTATGCTGTCGAACTCGAGAATGTTTCTGTTAAACTCGGGAATTGCAAGAGAGTTCCACGGTCCACAATGCGTGTGTCGCCATATCAGACTACGAGCGTATCACTATAAAGTCCTTCTAATCTCTCTTACTTTTCTGGCCTGGAACCCTCTGATTTTTACCCCTCCCCAATCATTATATTGATTTTGAAAAGATGTGACATAGCACAGACCCGCGTATGCAAATACATGCAAAATGACGTTACCGGAAAAATAAAGACATTCAAAATGAGAATACGTTAGAGACGAGAATAACGTTCGAGATCACGTTAGAGACGCAGAGGACATTTTAGATTATGTGGGTGACGTCAGGGCCGTAACAATAAGGAAATAAATATTGTACAACAAAAAAGCGAGTTGAAGTTATTTCCTCCTTTGCGACATAGGCTGCTTACGACAGGTTGGTTCCCGGACATCGTGACCAGAAAAGTATTTTGCAAATGACAGACTTGATTTTCGAAACCATATTGTGATTGGAGGACCAACCTGGAGTGTTCTAAAAAACGGTCTGCAGAGTTTCATTATACGACAGGAGAAATGCGTAAACCTGGGTAGTTCCAATGTTGATGAATATTAATAACTGCGCTACATTTTGTTGCTCTACTGCTTCGAAAAATAGGTCAGGGATGTTACAGGGTAGAACGATAAATTTGTCGCCTTAAAGAAAACAGCTTTATTTTAAAACTGTTATTGAAAAAAATCGATTCAAGTAATTTGATTATGTAGTAAAGTGGTCATCTATTCAATGTAACCGCCTTCAGCCTCAATTATCGCCTCGATACGGGTCCGGAACTGGGAGCATGCCTTTCCAAAAGCGCCGGTTGGAGCTTGGAGAATACTCGGCGAATACTCGGCGAATACTCGGCGGATGGTGGTGATCAGGTTGGTTTTGCTGATGTGGGAGGTCATGTTGGTGATGTTCTCGACGTATGATCAAACGAAGTAGTCCAGCGGGTCCACGTCGGGGGAGGAGGGGGTAGTGAGAGAAGAGTGCAAAGTCGTAGCACTCCTCAAGCCAAGCCTTTATCTCTTTGGACTGTGAGCCGGCACTGAGTCCTGCTGCCACACTCTGGGCCTGCCAGCGGCCATATGATTGCACGATAGAATCACCATACTTTTAGCATATGCAGGTACACTTTAGTGTTGAATTTTAAGCCGACTTCGAAGATGTGAGGTGGTATGATGTGGCGCTCATTTGAAACCACACCAAAAACCATAACATTGGATAGAAACTTCGTTGAGCTGGTCCCCCAAGTGTTGAACCGTTAAGATTTGCATTTTAAGGTGCTGGCAATGGTCCTGTTGTCATAACGTGTATCGGTAGAGAGCATGAGTTGCACAGCGTCGCATCTCCGATCACACTCATTGAACATTGTGTCACTTTCAGACATGATAAAAGGCTCTTATCGCTCTTGGGATTAGTACACAACTGACCAACAAGTAGATGGCCTGCCCCCCCCCCCGGTTTTTATCAAACGGATATGGAATCCCGTCGTCTTTTCAAGGGCGACAATTTTATCGTTCCACTCTATACTTACTGAGCGCCACTCCTATGACGCTGGTTAATGGCGAGTGGCTTCGGTAATCTGGCTTAACATAAGGTTATGTTCATTTTAATGCATATCACCATATATGCCCATTAAGTTATATTTTGTGTTTCGTCTAATAAACAGATTCGTTTACTTGTAAAATATTCGTCGACGAAAAAAAAAAAATGACATATTTTTTAAATTTTTATATAATTTATAATTTTTCTTTTAGTAACAACTGCTTGTTCGATTTCCTGTCACAAGAATTCAGAATAATAATTTATTTTTCATAAGGCGGGAGTTATATTTTGTTTTCTACTGAAAATACACCCATTAAAATAAATGGGGAGGGGGAAGTGAACGCGTGAAAGTGGGAGGGAGAACGATGAACGGTGGATGACGTTGAAAGAACGCATTAAACGAACCGAATGCCTTCAGAAATCGGCGTGCGACGAGAGGAGCGAAGACGAAAGACGAGAGAAGAACGGACGGCGAATAGTTAACAGCGGGGTATATCAAAGGGAAGATAACGGGCTGGTGGTGTGTTAGGTGTCGAGAAAAAAAAAAGTGGGGGTGGACGAGGGTAAGAAAAGCTTTGTTGAGGGAGGCGCCCGAACAAAACAGAGACAAATAAAAGCCGCCTTGAATGAAGC